>NW_011368153.1:21687-74359 GCF_000735185.1 Notothenia coriiceps | reverse complement strand
TCTCTCTCTCTCTCACACACACACACACACACACACACACACACACACACACACACACACACACACACACACACACACACACACACACACACATACAGGTATTTCCAGTTATGTTACATTAAGTATAAAATCAAAGACACAAATATAAATACATCTCTATGTGTGGTACGAATAAAAGTTTATGTTATTCATCTACACGTTACCTCACTTTTACACTTAGAAATAAATTTTACACAGAGTAAACGTTAACTAACTGAGAGTATATTTAGTCACAAGAGAAAGTTCATTACTATCGATAACAAAAAATGGATCAATAAACCTATAGTTCATTTTCGCGGTATTCCCCATGTAACCCCTGTGTTATGTCTTCTCTTTTTGATGGATCACTCTGAGATTGTCAGGCTTTTGATAACAGCTGCTTTATTCCATCTTCAATTCCATGGCAGAGGACACACAAATAAAAAGGACACCGTTATGTTGTGCATCACGTTCCATTAGCTATCCTCAACGGATTGATGATTACCCAAAATCCACTGTCATTTCTTAATAATGCAGGCACACATTTACGACACTAGAAGGCGTAGTTCTACCATTTAGCAGGATTTTACTCCAACCTATTTACACACATACAGTGCAAGTACACTATTACTGTAATATTTACACTTATTTATCTTCAAATGGATCCTTGTTGCTGTATTTTTCTTCTTCAGAAGAGTAGAAGCCTTCAGGTTCTGATGCTCCATCTCCACTGCTGCTAGTGTTACAAGTCCGCTGTGCAGATCTGGTAATCAGATAATAAGCCTGTTGAACAGGAGAAAATAATGAAGCAGAGGGAAAGTTGCTGCCGGTTGTCTGGTCGTTCTAGCCAGAATTCATTAAACACATTAATACATTCACTTACAAATTATATATGTGTTCTCTATTTATCTAATCATTATTTGTTCTTAATGTAAACATACATTTAGCAAATCAAAATAGCTGTATGACATATTTGTCTCTAATCAAAAATGGAAATAAATCCACATGCCATATTATGACTTTTATGAAGGATTAAAGCTTTCTTCATTTACAGTATATAATACAGTGATAACACACCCAACCCGGTTGACTGTACTCACTTTAACATGGCTCTATTGTACACTGACAGGCACAATATTAGCATAGCATTGGCGCTATTAGCATTTAAATAATATGAACAATTATGACCTCAGACCAGCAATTCACATATTTATACAAACAGAATACACTTGAAATGTAAGCCAAACTAGTGCATGGGAGTCATACACATAGTAACATAGTAGTTTGAGCCCTACATTATTCAGGGAGCGATAGCCTGTGCTAAAGAAGCTAGCGGACACCATTAGCCACACACTGTAGAGGAGCCAAAACTAGCTCACAGAATGACTTTAAACTACATATAAAACAGTTTCAAACACACTTCTTAGATCGAAATATGACATTATCTTTGTACATACTACTAACCTGTTGAACAGGAGATATGAAGCAGAAGGAAAGTTGCTGCCGTTTGTATGGTCGTTCCATGGATGTACAATCGTTCTAGCCAGAATGCCAAGTCTGCGGCAGGCACACGTACCTCCCACACAGCCACCAGCATCAACCCGGGACAATCACACCTACCTCCCTCCAACACAGCCATCAGCAGCCCATGCACCTACACAGCAGCCAGACCCACTTTCTTGGAAGACAGACAAGGACGATGACACTGCTCCCCCTGTCTTTACATTTATAATGAATAGTTGGTTGAAAAAGTTCTGATATTGTAAATATTGAGATTTTACAGTTTCTTCTGTTAACATAAATAGTTGGTTGAAAAAAGTTGTAATGCTCAATTTGTATTTGTACACATCACATGAACCTTGTTATGGAATATGAAGTCATGAATCAGTCCTGATGTAACTTTTCTGTGGTGAAAGTAGAGTGATAGAACTATTTTACTCCAAATTCTAATTTATACATTTATATTTTAGACATGAATAACACATTTATATAGGTCTATAGTGTAATTCATATATGTCACTACTTTTGTGAACCTAAGACTTTGGTAAATCAAATCTGAAACACCAAAAAAATGGATGACATGAGTAAATCTGTGATTTCACAAGAGTTTTGAAGTTATCCAAAAATCGGATTTCTCATTTTCAGCTAAGTATCTCATAAAACAGTGCTCTAAGGTGAGTGACTTGTATTTCTAAGACCAGAGACTGTCCTGAACATCCTGATATGAAACACATGGGGTGCCATGTTATAAGAAGTACATTTAAAAGTTGATTTAAGGAGACATCTAAAAATCAAGAAAAATACCCTTCACTTCACACTCCAGAGGGTTAAGGACAAGGGTAAGGCGATTTTATTTTTAAAAGACAATGAAGGCAGGTTATATTGATATATTGATTGATATATTGATTATATTCAAAGGCAAATTAATACTTAGCCCCCTGAATCTGGAATAATGTATAATTCACAGCACAGCCTCACAATCTCAGGAACTTTTCATCTACAGATTGCTTTGGTCTGACTTTACTCTTCACTGATTGGTTACAGAAACGTTGACCTTATTGGCTATAGAAATCAGAAGGAGGGGCCCATTATCATATAAAAAACCGCCGAACATTCACATGTATGTTCGCGCGTATGTTCGCGCATATTTTCGCGGAGGTCCATATATATAATATTAATATATAATAATAATAATATAATATTCGCGCGAATATTCGGCCGTTTTTACAAAAAACCGGGCGAAATAAACTGGCGAATTATGGCACTTTTGGCTTTCCATAATTTCCATACTATGCAGCAGCAGCAGCGGATGAGACCGTTTGGCTGAAGATGGCGGATTCGCTGTCGTCAGGTCTGGGAGAGGAGCAGGAGAATGAGAATGAAGACAGGGAGCGGGACGGGAAGGCTGCCAAAACAGAGAAAAACAAGGAGAAAGACAGAGTCACGGACACCCTGCGGTCCAACGATAAAAACGGAGGCAACAATGGCAAGAAACGCAACCTGTCAGGTGAGAGCTAGCATCGTTACTACAGCCTGTAGGCTGACAGCGCTAACGCTAGCTAGCTGCTGTGGCTGTGCTGAAGTTATTTTAACTCAACTGACCAAGTTGTGTTTGGTTATATAACATAACTGTACTGTATAGGTGGTTATATGTGTTGCTTGAGCACGCAGTTTCAATTTCAATATGTTACTAATAGTCTGTGTAGCCTGTGGCACTGTTCCGAGTTTGCAATTGATCCCTGAATGTGGCTAACTATATCACTTCAGCTACTGTTTCTTAAACACTCAGTGGATTTAAAGTGACGTTGCGTGTCTCATTTATGTTATATGCATCCTACTGTAGCTGTTAGACGACTGTCAGCGAGACCGCACGGTTGCATGCAATGATGTACTAAACATGCAGAAGTGTAGATAGGCCAGTTTGCTGCTATGTCAAATTAAGACGTGCTGTTTCTTTGCACAAGCGCATTCAGGAGCGCGGCCGAGAGTAGGAAACGTGTTTATACTTTATACTTTTGTAATTGGGTTCCAATTTATGTCAAGTCAATTATATAGGCAATTCAGGAGGCTTTACAATGTATCCATCAATCGACACTTATGGTTGTTACCGTCGCTTTAGGGAACGCTACCCCCAAAAAACCGGAAAAAACCTTAGGAAAAGCTAAGCAATAGAGCTAAACGAAACAAGAAAATATGATATTATTTGAATAAATAAACAGAAGTTAGAATGAACTTTTTGCTGTTTTTAGTTTACTGCTAAAATACAATGAATTGCTTGTTGAATTTGAATAAATGAAAGAAGAAGATTAACTATTTTCGATAAAAGTGTACTTCCAAAAGTTCTGGGAAAGCCCTGTTTCACCAAAACAATGCCCCCCATACACAAATC
Organism: Notothenia coriiceps; assembly: GCF_000735185.1. Taxonomy (NCBI): domain Eukaryota; kingdom Metazoa; phylum Chordata; class Actinopteri; order Perciformes; family Nototheniidae; genus Notothenia; species Notothenia coriiceps. Next base: position 70,452 of record NW_011368153.1, on the reverse strand, counting down.
AAAGTCAATAGATAATGTTTTCCCATGGTGTAGTAGAAGACCTTAAATACCCTGAACTCATCCAACAACTTTAGGATGAACTCACTCAGCCCTGATGGTGAGCCAAACAATAACCAAACATCAGTCTTCTCACTAATGCACTATTGTACTTTTGTGACTGGATGGGGGAAAAAACAGCCATGCTACAAAACTTTTTGGAAAACTTTCCCATAACTGTGAAGTCAGTTATAGCAGCGAGTTTATGGTTTGGGAATAAGATGTTCAACACTCGCATATGGTTGTAATATTTGGTTGTGGACCTGTTCGGTCATATAGTTAAGGTATTTCCTATCTTAATGCACATTTTAATGGTTTATTATGAGCTAAGGAATCCCCTTTGTCTGCAGTGTAAAATAGGCACCTGCTGCTAACATGAAGGAAACTATAAATGCTTTTTAGGATTATAGTTATTTTTATCACTAAGGTGTGCCATTTCTAATTTCCCTTAGAAGGCTTTATTGTGCATGTCTATTAATTCAGTTATTTGTCTTCTGTCCATTTCTTGCTATAGACCTGTCTCTGGTCAGATTTATAACTACTGAGCTAACCAGAGGCTACTTCCTGGAACACAATGAGGCCAAATACACCGAGCGCAGAGAGAGGGTCTACACCTGCCTCCGCATCCCCAAGGAGCTGGAAAAGGTAAAAACTAACAATTCAGTGTGACACAATTTATTACAAAGTCACAAATAAATAAATAGTATTATCTTATTCTCCATGTCTGTCTCTCAATCTCTCTCTTTAGTTGATGACATTCGGCTTCTTCCTCTGTCTGGATGCCTTCCTCTATGTGTTCACCCTGCTGCCCCTCAGGGTGATTCTGGCTCTTTTACGGCTCCTCACGTTGCCTTGCTGTGGCCTTGGGTAAAGTACACCATTTCTAGGAATGCAAATACACCTCCTTTATCTAACCTTAGCCACATTTGTAAACAGGACCTGTGAAGCATTGTTTTTAACCTCTATAGAGGGCAGTACAGCTCTCTCTGCATTTGTCCAGACCGTTTATAACCTGTTCTGTTCTCCCTCTCTTCTTGTGACTTTCCTCTGTGAACATTTCTACCATGTATAATTTGTGTGTGTGTGTGTTTTAGTGGCGCCCGCCTGCTCCAGCCGGCCCAGGTGTGTGATGTGCTGAAAGGCTTCATCATGGTATTGTGTTACTCCATGATGAGCTACGTGGATTACTCCATGATGTACCACCTCATCAGAGGACAGTCTGTCATCAAGCTGTACATCATATACAACATGTTAGAGGTACACCATGATAATATTGCAATTATAATAATAGCTTAGATTTATATAGCGCCTTTCATGGGACCCAAGGTCGCTTTACAAGGAAGAACAGGGCAAAACAAACAACAAAAACAAAACAAAAGGCAATCAGACAACCAGTCAGACACACAAAAACAACAAATAGATTAGGGGCCAAAGGCCTTGGTGAACAGATGTGTCTTGAGGGCCCTTTTGAAGGCGTCAAGCTAGGGGATGTTGCGGATCTCCGCAGGGAGAGCGTTCCAGAGGGTGGGGGCTGCCACGCTGAAGGCTCTGTCCCCGAAGGTTCGCAGTTTGGTGCGGGGGGTGATAAGCAGGCCAGAGTCTGAAGACCGCAGGTTCCGGGGTGGGGCATGTGGGTGAAGGACGTCCGATAGGTACTGGGGGGCATGGGCATGGAGGGACTTGTAGGTAAGGAGGAGGACTTTGTAGGTGACTTGACCAGCAACCAGTGGAGTTGGATGAGGGTTTAAAGCCTTTTCCTCTCCCTTATGAAATTATCTTTTTAGTTAACTAAGTAGAAACCTAAAGAAAGTCTAAACTTGTTACGTTCTCCTTGTAGTTTGTCAGCATGATTATAGAAAAAACTACAAGCCCGATTTCCATGAAGCTTGGTTTGAGGGTGGCACATGGGTCAAGGAAAAACCCATCAAACTTTGGAGTGGATCTGAATCCCGGGGCGGATACTTACATCATTTTTCACTTATAAAAACAGCCTTGGCTCAGGTCCCTGCTCTCACAGTGACCCTTAAGTTTATCATGTCTTGGAAACAATACCTTTTCAGTGTGAATGTGCAAACTGTAAAACTTTTTCTGGATAAATATATGATGTTTGTTGGTGGTCTGCTTCTCACCTGCAGTCAGGCGCAGGGCACCAGCGTGTATCTGGATCAGCAGCCAGGAAACGCCTCAACTGGTACTCCTCAAAGCGCTCTAGCAGCGCCTGGTCGTCCAGGATGGACTGGACATCCATCGGCGCCAGGGTCTCGGGGCACTGCGGGCAGGCGATGCCCACCCGGCTCTCCGATATCTCGATGCGCAAGTACTGGCGGAGGCAGTCGGAGCATGTTCGGTGGGAGCAGGAGGTGAGTCGTGGGAAGTGGCAGCGCGGCTGACTGAGCAGGCACAGTGGGCACTCCTCCAGGTGCTCGTCCAATAGCTGCTCCTGGCTGGAGGAGGAGAGGGACAGGACGCCGGTGGAGCCGCTGCTGACCCCGCCCACGCACTCAGCTGTGGCGGCACCGGCCTCCGCTGGCCCCCGCGCTGCCGCTGGAGGACCCCCGCCTTCTCCTCTTTCTCCTCCAGCCTCTTCTGCTGTGAGGTCCTGTGAACAGTAACACAGCTGCTGATTTATTAAATGTAGTATAGGACCTTAAAAAAACCTCAGAGTGATAAGCAGGGTCAAAAGTAGAAGGTAGGGAGTTTAAGCTGTTAAAAAAACATATATTTTGAGAAATAAATGAAAGCAAGTGGAACATCTTCATGTTAATACTCAGTATGCTGAGTGTGTATGTAGGCGATACTTGATGAGCTTGGTTTCTTGGCAACATAATTTCTCGAAATGACCAATTAATTAAATAAACAATCTAATGGACTTGAGCTATAACAGTATGAGAGCAAGCAGAAGCGAATACATCCAAAGGTTAATGATCTACAGCCTCTTTTCAGGTTCCTCTTGCTTTTGTGAGACATTTCTCTTGTCATTGTGGCAAAAACTATACATATGACTCTAAATATGGAGGGATAATGAACTAATTAATAGCAAATATTGTACGCCATTATGTGCATTATATCAATAGTAAGAAAGAATGAAAACAAAACCTGACCATTACTTTCTTATCATGCCCATTTTTGTCAGCATGTTTACAAAAAGTGACTACTTATAAAAAAAAAGGCTTATTAACTGACTTTATAAAAATAGGACTAGAATTGTAACATATATAATCCAAGATCTAACTCCTACATACATAAAAACTCAACACTATGAGAAATAATAGCACAGATTTGGGTTTTCTTCCTGCGTCTCACCTGCTTGGGGTGCTCGCTGGGCGTCAGGGTTATGGCCACCTCCTCTCTGGGCCAGGCTTCCAGCGGCCGCTCGGGCCTCGACTCTGATTTGGGCTTCCTGCTGAAGAAGTTCAGGAAGCTCAGCGGCCCCGTCTGCTGCTTGGGCCTCTTCATGGTCACGGACTAGAGCAGGAGCAGCAGCTGAGGACAGGCCAACGACCATGAGCAGGATGCAAAAGTGTGTGTGTGCGTGCGTGCGTGCGTGCGTGCGTGTGTGTGTGTGTGTGTGCGTGCGTGCGTGTGAGAGAGTGTGTGAGTTGGTGTTTGTGTGTGGGTGGTTGAGCACAGCGAGCTCTCACGGCTCAGAGTCTTGGAGCTGGAAGGCTGCAGTGCTGAGCGAGGGAGGAAGAGCGGGAGCGATGGAGAGGTAGACGACGGGGAGGAGGTAATCCCTGCCCGAGGGGAACATCACTAATTTGGAGCCTTTCCCAGGGCCTGGTCATGTGATTTACTTTGTCTCTCTATGGTCTTCCCCCTCCTCTTCCTCCTCCACCTCCACTCCAGATCCCTCGGTTTGGGCTAGTCCTGCACTGGCCGACTGTCCTTCATCGTTTTAGGCCACCTGTTCACTGCGAGCAGTCCTTTGCCCTGGAAAACAAGCATCATAAATCAGGATTTAACTACAGTAAATCAGAAATAATGGGATGAGCTTTCTGTCCTTTTGAACAAAACCTCGCTACATGAAAACTGGAGATCCTTGTCAGAGGCTGGCTATAATTAAATATATATTAGTTTTCAGTGGATTGGCGACATGATGATTTGATTAAATTGTTCTTTGTGTTTATTTTTAAAGTAATAATCTTGATGTTCAGTTTAAAAACATATCCTTTTAGTCACTATATATGGCCAAAAATAGTATTATTATGAGACATCTGAAATGATTTAATCCTGTATATTTGATCTAAACCAGTGGCTTCCAAAGTGGTCCAGATGTAAAAACGTATTTTTCTCAACAATATTACAAATCTTCTTAACTCTATTCATAAGAGTTTATGGACGAATGTGCTTCTTTAAATCTCGGAACTATTCAAATATAGCCATAGCAAGGAAATTCACTATTAGGCTCAGCTTGTCGATGTGAAATTGGAGACAACAGGGTTACACTTAGGCTTTGATGAAGATCACAAGCCAAAAAGGTTGGGAACAGAGGATATAGGATATACATTCCAGCCCTAAAACACACCAATGAGTAATCAAATGTCATAATGAAATGTAAAACTATTTAAAATCATTGCCATTGACCATGTAATCAGCCACAGCTTGCTTTGATTTATACTACAATTGATTGTATTCCCTTTCTGATTCTAAAAACCTCTCTGTGAACCCCATGCATATTAATATAAATGCTATCAATCAACTTTTTCCTCTGGCAGAATAATATTATACAGAACAACAAAGGAAATAAAGAATTTCACACAAAAACATCTCGATCCGTTATGATGTTTAATGTGTCCTGTCTTTATCATAATTAACAACCCATTTCTATTTAATTACTTGAAAACATATTAAATAGTGTGCTTAAACCCACCCATTTACTTAAAACCTGAGAAGGCGCAATACCAGGAAGTAAACTTAAAATCTGACCTTTTAATAATGTCACAAAAAGCGCAATGACAAGCTGTGCAATATTAATCCAGAATCCCCATTTCAATTCCCCCGAGAGTCATTTATTTGGAGTTAAAAATTAATTTTGCGAAAAACACTGGGGGGTTTGTGTTTCTGTCGTACAGCATCAGAGACAAGCAATAAGGTCACAGCCATGAGACACAAAGAGCAGATGGACGAGGGAGTTGTGACTGGTTGTGAAATGATCAGGGGGGAGATGGAGGGTGAGGCAGCAGGGAGGCAGTGATAGACAGCACAGACAACTCATTCTGTCTCCATTAGGCAGCAGGGAGCTTTCATAACCAGGACCAGAGAGCAAAGAGAGCATGAGGTGATTCAAGCAACCCCAGACCAATTAAGAAAGCTGTCTCCATATTGACACTGTGTCAGATCGGACCATGGAATACGACAGGAAGTGTAATATGATGATCGATGTGTATATATTTGAAGATCTTAAACCATTTCACGTTCTTTATGGTCAAGTCTAGTCTCTTTAAAGGGGCTTCTTGATTAAATAAACTGGAATGGCCAGAGACAGGGCATGGTGCTTCATCATTCTTTAAACCCAAGGAATCTGGATTTATGTAACACTGCGGTGCCTAACCTGCCTTCTTGCATAGAGACTGTGAGTTGGAGGGGTATCTATATTCTAGTCTTGTGTATATGTTCAAATCGTGAATAGCATGCAGGGTGTTCTTGCAGCAGGCAGCACAACAATAAATACAGTATTGTTGCTTTTAAGTAAAAAAGAACAAGACATTCTTTCCATTTGAAAGGTTGGCTCCCTAAACAGATGATTGTTGTTTATATGTGTTGTGTTTTTCCCCTGTAGCTATGCCGGAAATACTGTAGCTTGCAGAGAATCTATTTCGCCAGACAGCGTAAAAACACAACTGAAATGCGTGGAAACATTACAAACAGCTGCTTGTCAGTGCAAAGGTTTTTTTATGCTGGTATTATTTATAAAATAACTCAATATGTGTGGAGGCACAATTTAAGGATTCTCTTGTTAAGGATGTTCTAGGAAGACAACTAAATGCACGAGTGAGTCAGGCTGGATACAATGTATACATATTTAGAGTTAAAACAAAGCTTTCCATTTCACACATACGATAAAGTCACAGACGCTTTCAACCTGACAAATTCACTTTAAGACCAAACAGTGATGTTAAATAAGGTGACAATAGCAGTATCAGCTGTTTTATTTTAGTTTAAGTGTTGATATTATTGCACATTCTGCATAAACTGACCATCAACTACAAGCATTTGGAGTTCAGGGGTTTTGGTTCTTAGGTCCACTTTTTCCAACATTTATACTGTATGTTCAAACTGTTAACTTGTAGTACCAGTCTATTCTGACTCAAACCTCTCGTGAAAATATGTTTGCAGAATTGGAGAAAAAAAACAGTGTCTGCATCCTGTGTTGACTTAATACAAATAATGGTTCGCTTCCAGCAGCTATTTGCCAGGATTTGGTCCACCCTCACCATGTTTTCAAAAAACGTAGCTTTTCTGCATCTGATTACCAACAAGTGTGTTTTGCATAATGACTTTCTCAGCCAGAGCACAGGTTCCAAAGCACCAAGCTTAGAAATTAAAACACCACTGTTCTGCTGTTTATTTATAGACAATAATTCCCACATACGAAGACATCAAAAGCACATACATAACACATTCAAAAGAGCTTAATTAGCATGTATGAACATAGTGTCTCTGTAGTGTATCTTCAAAAACACACACAAACACAATTGAGTGTATGCCATCCATGGTACTGCAGCTGCAGCACAACCACTGGCATACAGACGCACACATAGGAATTATATGGATACAGAAATGGAAATTGAGATGTTGTTTGTCTTCTATTACCAGCGGCTTTGATACAAATACAATGAATATTTCGACTAGAAGTGAGTTTCAACTCCTGTCAGAAGACAAACACTTCCATTCACATCCATTTCTTTAAAGGTATTTTATTTTTACGAACAAAACAATCCATTATTGAGATTTTTTTGTTTGTTAGCCATGTTATGGATAGAGCTTTTTCCTGACAAAGCAGCTGTGCATAATTTAAATGAACATTACAAAAAGGGTAATCAATTGCTGAAAAAAAATGCAACTAAAGTGAGATGTTAGTGTGGTGGCACTCCACTTTTCAGAGTTCTCAACAACATTGCTGTGTAATCTCAGATTTTTAACCCGAGCTGAGCTAATAAAGATACGTCCTAATTCAAGATAATATTTTGTATGACCTTCTTACGTTTAACAAGCCTATGACCTCTCTAAATAAATGTAACAATGAGAGAGTAGGGTGTTAGAGAGTCCTGCTTTTCAACGTCATCCATCAGAAGGCTCAAGGGAACGTTGGGATGGACACAGATGCTGCTCAGGAAGAGAGAGCAGATCTCCAGTTTACAGCTTAATGATTTTGTTCCCTCTTGAATGAGTGTGTGTGTTGGTGTGTGTTGGTGTGTGTACACAGTGCACAGTAGAATGCTCCTGGGGCCAAAAACACACTTAAAGATGTGACCTCCTCTTTTTACACTACAACCAGACATCAGCGCTGCTTTGATGTTTCATGCTTCACTCACTTTTAAAGACAATTCTTGGCTAGAGAAAATGAATGAACAAAACGGTAATGTGGCCTTTACAAGAATTCAAAATCCTAAAGCGTTCCGGGGGATTACAGAGAATTAAAGGACAATTTCAAAATCTGTTCTAGTTTTCTTCAAAGCACAAAAAGCTTAAAATCAATAATTCGTTTTTTTTCCGATCTACGTGGAAATTCTAACACAAATACCACATTTAATGATTTTGAAGAAATTTTATAAAACTGTAATTACTCATGAAAGTTATTTGACTGACTAAGTCAATTAAAAGTGAAGCATTAGGTGCTGTTCAAACTTTGAGTCACCCATTACCTCCAAGAGTTAAATGTCCACACCACTGGAGAGAGTAAAAATCATTCATCATGAATGTATTCCTAAAGGAGTAAAGCTAAAGAAATAACCCACTCTAGTCCTAGAAAATCAATAGTATAGTATCTCTCTCTACAGCTATTGTATAACCAACTTATGTTACATTGCATTACATTTCATTTAGCTGACATTGTTAGGTATTATAGACATATATATCATATTTTAAATCAATGTCTATCAATTGATTAACGTAACGTTATCCTATCTATATCACATTGTCAAAAGGATATAACCTACAAATCATGTATGTCTCGACAGTAGTGTAAGGTTAGTGAATAGGAAGTGTCTGCAGGATGTGGATGTCGTGCTCAGAAGGACTCAAACAAGATGGCTGTTTGACCTTGTGACCTGGTGAAGCACTTTACAACTGACCGACACATATTCCTTGTAGCTAAGCCAGCACAGTTCTCAATCTTAATTGAAAAACAGCAAACTCTCATTATTAATTTATTTCCAACAGGCAAAAGAAAACTGATCCCTTTGCCAATAGCGTCCGAGACAACATCACATAATGTACCAAGGCTTTGGCTGGAATCTTACTTGCTGATTCACACCAATCTCAATCCGACAACAAAAGCAGAACGCACTCAAACGTTTCTAAAGAAAATATAAACTGGGAAAAACTTTTAAAGGGGCATTCCAGCACTTTTATATATATACATATTATGTTATCCCTGACTAGTCACAAGGGTACCTTGGAGCGTGTGTTGATAATGGAGGCATAGAGAAAGGCATGGGCATTTACCAGACAGGGAAATGGAATGATGCAATTTGTTGCATTATAGGAATTGTACGATCCAGTGTTACACAAACCCAACCTATACTTAAAACAACAATTCTTGAATTATATGGTTCTGCTACCCAGACTCTGGCCATTCCTTCCTTTACGGAAGTGAAATACTAATTTGCCAGAGTGGGCTTTTAAGAGGATAATAAATGCACTGTTGGTAATGGAGTAGCTTGTACTGCCCTTTCTCCCAAAGGTGCATTAACTCATCTACAGGTGAAGATACAATCGAATTAGAAAAATGTAATGAAGGACCTCGAGTGATGCCCTACTATAGTGATATTTAACCAAGACAGATGGTTGGCATTGTGTCAAGAGAATATCATATCAAATCATGCTTAATCTAACCTATTCAGATGTACAACACAATGAACCTGATGCAATAAATCTGAACAAAATGTTCTATAATCCACTGCATGTGCAAGTTGTTCTTGATTTGATTTGACATAAAGCGCTCTATAGGTAAGGTTCTAAAGTAAAGCATTCTATTGATGACAATGAGAGATGGGATTATTACACAACCAGCATCTGCCCCGAAGCGTTTCCCCTCATTTGAAATGCCAAGCAGGCAAGAAAAAGGACACCTTTTCTCGTTGTATTTTGTCCTTTGAATGAACCATATTATCACAACAACTGTGTTATCTCCTTAGAATTGAGGAGTTTTTTGAGGACACTTGTGAACAAGCTGTTGCTATGCAATCACTGAACAGAGAGGACGTCTGATGTTGTGTTCTGCTTTAGGAGCGTAGGGAAACCTGATGATACACCCTATTAAATAACTCTTCACTGGATAGGAGCACACATCAGCAATGCGGGTTTCAGAGGCATGAGAGTGACCTCAGCCTGCCCACACACACAAACATACACACACACTACACTCCACGGCATCCCTGACCAAAATGTTCTGTTTCTGCACCATGTGGAGCTCAACACTGAGCATGACTGACCTCTGGCAGCCTGCAGGCTACTTTATCTTGTTAAATATCCACAATAACAGGGGTTATATTATAGTACATCAAATTATAGTAGACCATATTGGTAAGGAATTTCATAACAGTGTTGTGTGTGTTTGTATAAGTCACTGATCCATGCGTTTTAACTCTACAATTTAGATAATATAAGTCTTATTTAACCAAAAAACACAATAAACCATAAGGGTAGGCCATATGTGGGAGATACAATTGTAAACTTAAGGTATTATAGATGCGGATTGATCTAAGGAAGCCTTGCATAACATCCATATTTATTAAACAAATAATTGTCATATTTTCATACTTCCATTTTAATCATTTAAAGATGTCTGTCCAGGGCATCAGTATGCTATTGCAGGGAGTGGCATGTTTTAATAGGCTACGTATTCGCATTAATCTCCACCTCCAGATGCCCCTCACAAACACGAGTAATAGCGAATATAAAGCCGTATCAACGCGCGTGCGAAAGTCTGCAGATAAAACACATAATATTATCCATTACGTAAACGGTATCTTACCTCTCTGTGCGGCTTCTTCTCTTTGCAGCTTAGAATCAACAACTGGCTCATCCCCTTGAGGACCAAACAGTAGCACAGAAATCGCCCCCCGTCTCCTCCACGTTACTGCTGCACACAAAACATGTCTGGCCGAAAAAGGCTCCAGAGAGGCAGGGTACGATGGTGAGGTCCGGCCCGGTGCAGGAGAGCCTTCCCCCGGTACAGCAGCAGACTGATGGCTGAGCTGTGCGGCGGCCTGAGGGGAGGCACACTGCAGTGACATGAACCAATAGGATGACGCAGAATCCCAGGATCTCCTATTCATAAATGCCCAGTGAATCCCATACAAAAACCTAGTGGTCCAAACATGTTTTTATTGGCAAATATACACACACATGCCATCTCTTTTTAGATTGTGTCCCAGAAAACTAAATATGACTTTGGAAATATGCTCACAAGTGAAAGACTAGTGTGTCCTTCTATTCTGTTGCTATAAGATAAATGCCAATAAAATAAAAACTGTTCCTTTAACATAAGCACATTTAGACCACGCACAACTCTTTATTACATTGTTTCAGTTTAATAACAAAGGACACACAATGTAAGAGTGTGGTCTAAAAATAAATACCCTGTAGAACTTATTTAGGACAAAAACCTCTATATGTTTTAGGTTAGCCTAGTTCCAGTTAGTCAATAGGCCTATAGATTCACCCTCCCAGAGTGGGTCTATGTCGATGCACATTATACAGGAGCTTGCTTTGTATTTTCCCTAGAATATACTGTACAATTGTATGATATAATTGTACTTTATAAGCTAAATATATTAAACCATCTTGAGACGGATGAAAGTGCCTCTCCCTCAGAGCCCTGATTTCGGTCAGGCTTTAAATGGCATTAGAGGAAGTGGATTTGTTGAAATCTGACAGATCAATCCTGTCTACTGGTTTAATTTATCATTTTTAAGTGGGCTTGCTGGTCTATTTAAGTTCCCTTCTTTAAGAAAAAGTACATTTTTGTACTACTGACAACATTATATTTACAAAGGCCCAGAACTGTGATATTAAATTAGGCCAACATGATCATAACATGGATATTTCAGCTACAATATGCATAAGAACTACAACTTCATAGAGGTATAGCAACCGGAAATTACTTTAGGAAACGGAAATACCAAACTCAACGGAAGAGAGATAGATCAAGTATCCCACCAGCAACAATAACACATCCGGTATGCGCCCCTGGCCTTCAGAGTAAAAAGCAAATAAATAAAATAAATGTAAAATTGATTTCAAAATATTGTAATTTTGAAACAAGTAGTAATACCAATTAAATGAAATGCAAGTAAGAATTACATGATGGTGTATACTGTAGAATTGTGGGTGCAAATAGTACCCAATCATCCTTTACAAATCAACAACGTCCCTCAATATACAGTTTAAGGATTTGCATGTTTTTCTTTTTAAACATGTACGAATTAAAATACACTACTACCATTCAAGTAATTCTAGATGAGTATTTGCTGTATAATGTGTGCAGTTATTATGCTTAATTTACCTTTTACGTTAGAAACGGTGAAGATGTCGCTTTTATTCTGAAGGATTCATACCGGAAGTGTTATTGTTGTTGCCGCTGCTGGATCACAGGCGAGTAAGAAAATCAATTAAGTTATGAAAAATACCATTAATTGCCTTTCTTTGTCGCCGCAGCTCATGAAGAAATGGCGGATCTCCAGACGTAGTATATTTGAGGACAAACACTTCGCATCTAATGGCGTGTTTTCGGACCATAAAGACCATCCCAATCGACCTGGATATTTACGTTTTTTTGGTAAGTTAGCTTGATGGCTAACTAGTGAAGTTGACATTAGCTGCTCGGCTAATTTAGCTGTAGGTTAACATCTTAACCCTCGGCTTAATTGACTTAAGATGGCACTTGTCAGTCATGACTACGTACTGAAGAGGACGAGTTTTGTAGAGCCACTCGCTGGGCTGTGTTCCGTCAGTTTTACCAAATATTGCTGTCATTTCTTGTTGTGCAGTGGCAGCATTAGCTAGCTGCATGCTATAGAAGACATGGTTCATTTTACTGCTAACAGTCTCGCTTGATTGCTTTCTATCCGGTTGTAGCACCAGAGCTAACGTGTTAGCCATTCTGCTAAAGTAGCTTGCTAGCAAGCAATGGCTGGATGTATTGTTTGTTTACAATGTAGATACACCAAATCAAGTCCAGATATTACACCATCATGAAATGTGTGTCCTGTGAAGTCATTTTATAAACTACACAGCGTAATATCTTATCACTGGCTTATTTAGGACATCATAGATTTGTTGAAAAATGATATATACACTGCAGTAAGACACTTGATACTAAATTACTGCCTGGATTTATTTGTTCATAGAATTCATTAAGGTTTAAACATACGTTAAGAAGCTAGAAATCTACCTTAGCAACAGTATAATGACTAAGGTAACGTTTGCTGTTAGTAGTTTATTATATAGCTTATTACTAAGCTATTCATAATGATTACTGAATAATGTGATATTGTATTGGCAGGTTAATGATTGGTTGAATAATTGGTTAGCTGACCAACAGAAAATAGCCAGTAACAATTTCAATAATGTGTCACTTAAAGGTTATTTTTAAGCAAAACTGCCACAAATTCCCTGATCCAAGATTTTATTCTATCATACCTTGTATTGTCTTTTATCATTTTTTCTTTTTTAATACATTGGAAGACCCCACGAAAACAATAATGATAAATATCAAATAAAACCCCTGCTTTCAAAATACTTTCCTTCAACCACATTTTTATAACAATAATTATCTCCATAGTTAACCTTGTACTTTCCTCTCCACAATTTAAATCAGCCAGTTACATTTAATTGAAAAAAAGGAAATAAGAAAATGTTCTCTATATTTATTTTATTTACTCATATACCTGTTCCACGCCCAATACAGTACTTTTCTGAGTGTATATACTAATGAATTTTGATTGATTTTCTCTTGCATCTATAGGAATACTGAAGAATATCTTCCAAACTGATGAGAATGAGCTGATGGTTGTGGAAGTCTTCAAAAAGACGTTGCAAAAAAGAGAGAGGCCTTCTGGAAGATGCCAAGAAAAAAACAACAGAATCCACAGCCAGTCAAGTGTAGGTACTCGGAGATCATTTCCACATTGAAAAGTTGATACATAGCTGGGCTACGGCCAAATATGTCTCACATATGCATTTTTTACTGACATATGGTAACTAGGCCTTCATGGTGAGGTCAAAAATGAAATCCCTGTGAATAATAGCCTGGTCGTTAACAACACGTGCCCTCTCACATCTGGACTCCAGGTGTTGCCGTTTGAGTATTTTGAATGTTTAACATCAATCATACAGACCACTATGACTGCGCCTAGCAATGCAGTTAAATCCATTGTTACATTCTGCGCCAATAAGAAGGATTGTTGAATTTGCGGTACAATATTTTTTTTAAAGTCTTACACTGTACAAAGGTAAACAAACATGTAGATAGCTTATTTGTTTCTTTAGTTTCTTGTATGTTGTGTAATACCTGATTCAAAAATAAGTATCAGTATGTTAGAAATTAGCTATACCTATACAGCATAAACCATGCAGCATGCTAACGAAAAAGTAGTTTCTCAAGTCACGCACATCATAATTTGGTTAGGTGTTGTGTTAGCAGAATACTTCTTCATCTCCCAATATTCGCACTAGATGTTATCATTACAATAATTATACAAATCAAAGAGAGAATGTCATCTCTTGTCTAATTTGAAAAGATGGAGTTCTGGGAAAAATAAACTTCCTACGGTGTTTATATTGTTGTCATCTTGTCATATACTAAAAAAGACCAGTAGATGGTAGTATGGTGCTGTTTCTCAGGGTTGTCGTAAGAAGTGCTGATGAGCTCTATGCCCTTGAGTTGGCCTGCTGCTAGTTTTCTGAAACAGTGACAGCTGTGTGCTAGCTGTTTGGACTCCATCAAGCTTGAGAGCGAGTTAGGATTTCAGGCCTCATTAGCTGTAACTGCAGTAGAAGAGCGTCATTTGTCAACTGTTCAAAGTTCATTCTTTGTTCATAAAGTGCTGTTTTTTTACACTGTTACAGCAGGAAAGTAAATAAGCCTCTTTTTTTTTTTTTGTAGAACTGAAAGGATTAAATAGAGACCCGATTTCTGGCTGGCGTGGCTAGTTTTCTTTTTATTCACTCCATCTTTTTATGCTTGATTAACCTGAAATTCGGGCTGCTCAATTAATCGTATTTTAATCGCAATTACGATTATGGCTTGCAACGATTACGAAAACAACGTAATCGAAATAAAACGATTATATTTTTAATTATTATTATTACTTTTTTTTTTTTTTTTTTAATTACATTTTTTTTTATTGGTTTTTCAGTTGAATTATACTTAAAGTTCAGAGTAATCAACTGTTAAAAACATACTGTTCACATTTTTTTTAATAATCGTGATATCAATTATTGACCCAAATAATCGAGATTAGGATTTTTGCCATAATTGATCAGGCCTACTGGAAATTATCTATTTTTTAATCCTAAAGTAGTATTTAATTGAATGCTAGAGCCTCGAACAGTCAAGGTTAACATAGTGAGACCTTCATCTGTTAGCATGTGTCTGGTTCCAAATTAAGATATACACATACTTATTTATTTGCATAAGAAGACGACCAATGTTTGAAAATGTGCCAATATTAGTGAAATATTCAAGTATATTGATTAAAACCGACCCTCCAGTGAAATGATAGTAATCATCTCGTGTTGTTGTTGCTCCTTTCTGTGACTGCAGTGGATTCTGAAGATGGTGTAGCCATTGAAGCTCCAGGAAACCTCAACTTAGACGCAGACTTCCTTTTGGGACAAGACATTGAGTTTGGTGATCCTGATCATGACAACAAGATTCTAGGCCTGGACAAGTTTTCAGGTTTGTAAAGTTTAATTTTCTATTAAATGTTTACAGTTATAATCATTAGCTTACAGAGAGATAACAGATACCGCTTACAGCACATCTGTGAAAGCCAACTTTGCTCAAGACAGAACATTTTCTAAAATTACTGTTACAAATAAATACATGAAAACAAATATTAAATTAATGTTAATTAAACAAAACAATTACTTTTTAATTAATAAATATGGCTGAAATTGTAATACTGCTCTAGATTGTCATTGAGAAGTTTTCTTTTTCCAACACTAATTTCACCTCAGTGACGACAGTCCTTCTTTGAGTGTAGATACATTTAACTCAATGTATAAGGACATTATGATGTTGAGGGAACAAAGATCATAGAGGAAATTTTATTTAGTTTTCTCTAAAAACAAAATCTGAATGAGAATGTCCTACCTAGGGAAATGCCCTAGCTACACGCCATTAATGTGAAGCAGTAGGAAATATCCCATTTGCATTAGCAGCGCTACAGCTGTGTAACATCATTAGGAGAGTGAGCAGTAAACCCTGACGCCTATATAATTGGTAAACAAATAATAATATCAATAACAAAAACAGTCATTTTGGAACACCAGCTTAATCATTTCCTGGTGATCCTTGTGTGCAAGTAGCCAGTTTCAATCCAGTAGTAGGGGAATGGCAGACTCCACCAAAGCAGACCCAGGCCCTCCCATTTGACATTCCTGCCCTCCCCCAATAAACACGTTGTATTTTATTTATAAAAAATAAATTATTTTTGTAATTATAAATAAACTGTGAACTTTAAGGCTACGATGTAATAATAGTACAGATAGTAATATAAGAGTAATACATGAAAAACAGGTATAAAATACTATGACAGTAAAACAAGAATAAAGTTTGAAAGGGGAGTGATTAGTAAAATATCCATTAAAAAAAAGTCAATCTGTTTCCAGTTCTGTTTCAAATTGGTGTTGAGATGTATCCATAGATCTCTTAAAGAGCCTGTGACAGCCTCCCAACAACTGTTGTGCAATGAAATATTGGGCTACTAGTCATCTCGAACCGTCAGTTTAAAAAAGAAGATGCGATACCGTTCCGATAAATATCAATAATTTCGAACATCGCGGGAAAATTCCTTCGACTAATTTTGAAGTTTTGGGGGAAGCCGGAATTGACGTCAATGCGGGAACGCTTCACTGTGCGGCGAGAGAGCCAAACACGGACAAAGTGTGTTGTCATGCGTAGAAATGGTGAATTACTGAGTTTAGGCACGTTAATAACGTTTTAATGAAGTTGACTACAGTATATTCATATTTGTCAGTGCTTTCATGTCAATTCGGCGAACATAAACATAAATGATCGTGGTGCAGATGATGATTAAATTAGGATTAAAAATCGGTAGTGAGAGCTGCTGAATTTCCTTCCGTCGGATGAAATCGATTATTTTTGTAGTTGTAAACNAAAGTTACATCAGGGCTGATTCATGACTTCATATTCCATACCAAGGTTCATGTGATGTGTACAAATACAAATTGAGCATTACAACTTTTTCAACTAGTTGGTTGAAAAAGTTGTAATGCTCAATTTGTATTTGTACACATCACATGAACCTTGGTATGGAATATGAAGTCATGAATCAGCCCTGATGTAACTTTTCTGTGGTGAAAGTGATAGAACTATTTTACTCGAAATTCAAATTTTCATTTTAGACATGAACAACACATTTATATAGGCCTATAGTGTAATTCATATATTTCACTACTTTTGTGAACCAAAGACTTTGGTAAACCAAATCTGAAACACATGTTTTTAGGTATACAATTTTGTATAATTCAGGCTATGAATGATATATGAACAAACCCTTCTTTAAAAGCCTTCATAATATTGATAGGAATATAACTGGAAGGTTTGGTGTATCTACGTGCTACAGAAGTTGACATTTCGAACTCAGAGTAGGAGAAAAAACTCATTTTGAGAAAACGACCTTTAAAGATTGCAGTGAGGCGCTAGCTAAACTCTCCTGTTCTTTGGATGACAGCTTGCGCATCGACGCACTCCGTGAAGGTATTTCATGTTCGGGGTCATTTGCTTTTTGTATAACCTTGCTTTGTGCAAGTGACAATTGTTGTCGTCTTCTCTGTAAACTTTTTTTTCGCCGTTCTTTTGCCATTTTGAGATTTACATTTCTAGCGCAAAGCTAACCAGGAAGTGTTTTAGCACACCACGTGACGCATCTGAACGAATCACTTTGTCAGGAAAGGAAATGATCGTATTTGGATTCGATGAGATTGTGCAGGAGAGACACAGCTTTCCAACTATATCTCTGTTGACATGGTGCACACAGCGGTCGCAGTACTTTATGTTACGTTAGAATGCTAACTTTTGGTGAATTTAGGAGAAATCTACTGACGCGAATAGACAAACTATAGTAAAATAAACACTTAAATGTGTATTTTGTACGTTTTCCTTCCAAAAGCCTGAAAGAAAACATTTATTGAATCAAAATAGCACAAAATCTCAAAATTGACCAGTACTTGAAAAACGATGTTTTTGCCTGCCGTGTCTCGCCTTAAAAGACAATGAAGGCAGGTTATATTGATATATTGATTGATATATTGATTATATTCAAAGGCAAATTAATACTTAGTCCCCTGAATCTGGAATAATGTACAATTCACAGCACAGCCTCACAATGTCAGGAACTTTTCATCTACAGATCGCTTTGGTCTGACTTTACTCTTCACTGATTGGTTACAGAAACGTTGAACTTATTGGCTATGGAAATCAGAAGGAGGGGCCCATTATTATATAAATGTTCGCGCGGAAAAAACGGGCGAAATAAACGGGCGAATTATGGCACTTTTGGCATTCCATAGCCTGGAGACTGACCTCTGCGTCACACGCTCTGACGTCATCAAGCACTGTAGTGACACTGAATCACCAGAAGATGTCGCCAAAAGCCCCGTAACTACATTTCACACCTTCATTTAGTTGATTTGTTAAATGTGACATGAAACTAATCACACATCACATCTTGAATTGAAAGGTAAAATAATTGCATTTGTACATTATATATTTACTTTATTTCTATTTACTTTCCGTTTTTTTTACTACCATCGCGTAAGTTAGGCTACTTTATTTTAAGATAAGATAAGATAGTACTTCATTGATCCCAATTTGGGAAATGTTAGTGTTGCAGCAGCATTACATGTTATTTATATTAATATTTAATTATAGCTTCCACTATTTATTATCTAAGAGATGATTTGAAATCAATTTAATTTAAATTGTTGAAAGTTTATTGAGTGCCAAGATTTTCATTGACAACCACTGCATCTTTGTTATTGTAGTGCATATTATAAGACATATTTGGAATTTTGGATTTGGATTTTAAATGTACACAACACTAACCTCAAGAGAGTACTAGGCTTACTACAATGATTGATTAAAGTAATGTGTTACTTCAAACCACCTATATGAGATATGTTTAATGAAAGAGCATGGAATAAACAAGATGAGAGATGTGGGGATATAAATCGAGCTCAGTTTAACTCATTAATTCCCTCGGTGTCCAATGCTCTGACATTTAGGCCCTCAATAGATCATATCACTCTGACACCATTAACTGTGCTTGCATGATTTTATGGTCAACAATCATGATACATGTCCAGCTGAAAAGGCCATATGTAAAGGTTAATACCTCTCCTGAATAAAGAGTGTGTGTTGTGTGTGGTGTGTGTGTGTGTGTGTGTGTGTGTGTGTGTGGGGGGGAATAGGCAGGCATGGATAGAGTTTCTCCCGGTAACGGATCTCTCTGACCACCGTAGATTCAGTTTCTCCTCCTCAGTGACTCCGCAGTGACGCCCTAAGAGGAACAACAACACTTGTCCTTTATCCGAGAATGATTATATTTGTCTTTTTACAAACTTCAGACTAAACTCATGGTGATCGCCGAGTGTGCGTGGCGGTCGCTGCCCGGTGTAGTGTTACCTTCCTCCGGGCACCATGGGCTCGTAAGATGCCTTCGCTGTGGAAACGGATAACCTTCTCGGCGGCCTCGGTGCTCTGCGTCGGCTCGGTGGTGCTGCTTGTTGTGGCTCTATCTACGGAGCGCTGGGTCGCCGGACGGATCCTGTGCAAAACCGGGGCGGAGATAGTAAACGCTTCCCACCCGGAGCTGGAGCAGTTCATCGGGGACATTTACTACGGTTTGTTCCAGGGAGGCAAGACCAAGAAGTGCGGGCTTGGCAACAGGCGCTCCAAAATATACAGTAAGATCAGAAACAACCTGTAGCCTAGTGTGGTTAAGTGTATTTTATTCATTTTTTAAGAAGAAACGCCTACTTTTATCATGATGTAAACACACTATTATTTGTCCAACATGTCTTATCGTTTTTATAATGTTGCCTTTTTATATTGGGTACTTAATTTGTGGTTTTTTATTTCCATTTCAACTTCTGTTATTATATTTTTCTGATTTTACTTTATTGCTGTCCTGAATTTGTTTTATTCCTGTTTCAACCATGAAGCATAAAACACTTTGTCTCTAGACTCTTTGCTGTATTATTATTATTATTATTATTATTATTAGTTCAACTTCACCCAAAATGTATATGATATCGATAAGTAAAGAAACAGACATTTATTTATTGAAATATTAAAAAAATACATCAAATATACAATTTTACTATGCTATTGGGAACTAATACTGTAAATAAAAGTAAAACTATTATTTAAAGTTTATTAATTATGTTAATACACATGCATTACCTGCTGCATCAACAGCAATAATACCCTTAGTTATACACCTGCACAGAAACAGAGAAATACCTCATCCACACCTTTTCACTCACTTTCATATTGACAAGCTCAGCTCACTCACCTGATAAAGTTTGTTTTTATCTGTGTTTCCTGTCTCTCCAGTTTTCCCAAATCTGGTGCGGACGTTGAACAGCGGCCTCCACATGATGGTGATCCTCTTCCTGCTGGTGGCTGTGGGCTTTGCTCTGGTCAGTCTGTCTTTCTGCATCTACAACGCACGGAAAGTTCCCTACCAGAGCATCAAAGGGCACAAAGGACTCTACTTGTGGAACTTCATTGCCGGTATGTATGTGGGGAAAGCCTATTACTATTCTCTCAAAGAAAACCCTTTAATTATTAGTTTATTTCTTTGGCTGCTGATTTCCATTCTCATTTCTTCAATTTTTTCTTTGGCCCAATTTGTGTTGATCGTCCAGTTAAATCGCCTTTCTATCTCTTCTGTCTTGTTCATAAAATAGGGTAGAAGGACCTGAAATTGTCCGAGCTGATTACTAAGGGGTGATTTGAGTCAATTTTGAGGGGAAAAAAGAGAAGATTCAAAGTGATTGTTTCTACGTGTTTTTATCAAAATCGCTTATGAAAATGATAGCTGTTTGTGAATTAAAACTATTTTTGTATTGCCTAAGCTGGAAAGTGTGCTAATTCAAAGTGTAACAGTGTGTCCGTTTGTTTAGTTTCTGGGTTTTTCTGCAAAAGAAAAGCTTGTGCTGCCCTCTTGGCCAGGTCACTTTAAAGAAAAGGTTAAATGTAACATTTATATGGATATTTTCTTTCAGCTTTCTTTGCTTCCCTGGGCCTCCTGTGTTTCCTGGCAGCTGTGAAGCACCACAGTCTGACGGAGCGAGTAGCCAATCATCGGGAGAACCTCTTCGTGCTGGATGTGCTGGACGACAGCCTGGACTGGTCCTTCTGGCTGGGTGTGGGCAGCATTGCCACTCACTTTGCCGTATGTGGAGTGGTTGCAATGAGCCGGATCAAACTGCCCAAACCAGAGATTAAGAAACCTGAAGAACCCACCATCTCTTCTCTGGACCTGCTTTACTGAGGGACTGAGAGAGGAGCATTTACTGGTGGTTACTGGAGCAAAACACAATGACTGACAGTAAAACCAACCCTGTGGACAGTGCTACTCAGACTTAATGAATGCACAAATTCCTGCAGCCCAATCATTCTTCTGCATTCTGGACATCCTTTATAACTGCACAATTTAAATAAATCATTATTATTGTCATTATATGTATAGCATGTCATTAACTGTGTTTTCCAGTCACTTTAATCATTTTCAAGTCAGTTTTTACAGTATTATTCTATAGAAAGTGTAAAGTATGCATGAATAATGGGGAGTTTTGGTTTTATGTCATAAATCAAATCCAAAGAACATTACTAAGAATGATCCTTTGATTTGATTTGTCCGTTATGAAGTGAATTCACAAGCTGTTAAAAAAAAGTCATTACACCGGTTAGATTAGTTATAAAGTCTTGGATGCTAAAAGCTTGTGACAAACAGAAATTTAAAGTAGACATCCATTAAATAATAACCTGGAGTATGTGTTTCATCTTATTGTCTATGTGTTTTATTGTTGTTATTATCTTCCCATGATCTGAAGCTTTGTATTGAAATGTTTTTATTTGTTTTCTAAAGTAATATAATTATTACAATTAATCACAAAGCACAACTTTACAGATAACAAAGTTGTCTCGGGTTGGTTTTACAATCTGTACATCATACGATATCCTCTGTATTTATATCCTTACGGCACAAAAGGAAAACACAGCAATATTACTAATATATTCAATATTATTTTCACAAAACTTGCAATAATCATGTTTTAAGCCAGTAAGGATTTCTTAGTGGGGGTGCCAAATCCGGCAGCACCAACGCCCGGTCTGCCACATGTGGAAGCCCCTCTTTAGTTTTTCACCTGCTGAGTCCAGAGTAAAATGCTTTTGTGTGCACAAACTACAAGTGAACAGCAAACACCAATGTGATTTTGGTGAGTGTACGAAAACCCTGGATAAATTTATAGTTGGGGTGCAAAACCAGGCAGTTGCACCACCTGTTCTGCTGAACGTGGGCTGTAGAGAAACCGTGCAGATCTTCCCTATTGACACCAGGATTAAACTTATCGAAAAAAAGAACATTAACATTGTGAGAGAGGCAGAGATACAATAACAATAATACATTTTATTTGAGGCCACCTTTCAAAACATTCAATGTCACTTTACAATACACAAATAAATAAAATACGAGTGGCATTACAATACAAAAATGTATTGCATAGAAAACCACAGGAAAAATACATTCTAAGGAGCAATTCAAGTGCGTCAAGACAGTGTTTCACAAATTATTCGTTAGGCTTGATTTGAAAAAAAACAGTGTCTGACTATATCATATCATTACTTGTAATTGTGTACGTATTTTGTATTCGTGGTTATCAAGTATCAGACACTTGAACAACAGAGAATGTTTTTATAAAATAGTACTATACTGACAAAACACATCTTATCATTTCACCATGTATTCTGTAGGAATAAAACATAAAAACCCAGAAGTTTATTCCAATACAAAACATTTTCCAGATTTGTAAATGTTCCTTAAGTTGAGCCTCCTCGCAATTGTATGCACATTATTCAGCCGTTTGCTGTTTAATCTACGGCTTTAGTGCTGCAAAGTGGGAGCAATGTTTTTATTTTTACATTTTCTATTAAAAGTACTAACATGTCCAAATTGCACATCTTGACACTAAACCAGTGTTCTTGTTTATGACATTTATAAGTTATACTTTTAAAAAGTGCTGGGGACAAAATTGGCCATTTCAAAAAGTGAACGCCTATGGTGAAAAGAGATGTATTGAGTGAAGGTTTATGCCGCTGTTTAACAGCTTATTTAAAACCTCCTGCTGCTCATCGCTTCTGCCGCCAGGTGGCGACAAATTCCCTCTTTGTTCTAGTTCGTGACGTTTGAAAACCGCGACGCTATCAGGTCGAGATTGCCTTTTCCTCATGCATGCGACCTCTAAATCTCTGTATTAATATATTTTCTGGCTTTATATATGAACAACAGATAACAATGCTTCTCTTGAGGAGGACCGTGCAGGCGGGGAAACACGGGAGGTCTTTTTCTGCGTCACAGACTCTCCTGAGCGAGAGAAAGGTGAGTATCTGTCCAACATTAGCTGACAGTTACATCAGTTTCTAACACAGGATTTATCTCCATTTCATACTTTCGGCTTAACCCATTCAGATGTGTGTGTTTTGATTATGTATTTATTTGTAAGAGCATCAGTGTGTGGATGTGTTTCAAAAACGCTCAAAACTTTGTTTATTTACTAGTTACTTCATTTACTATCCTCTCAAAGTATTTTATTAGCTTCGAATATATTGCAAATATCCAGTCACATTCATGGTTTGAACTGAAGACAGAGCATCTTTGTTTATATTTCACATTATAGGCAATTAAAAGTGATGAAGACCATTTTATTGGACTGATGTGGTTCCTTATTGTGTTCATGTCTGCAGGGTCTGGTGCTGGGAGTGTTTGAGAAGGAGGGAGAGGAGGGTGGCCTTCATCTGACAGAAGCAGCTGCAGGTTTTGACCAAACCCTGTCCGGAAAACTCTCTGAACTGCTTAAAATGTGAGTTTTTAATATCTGTGAGCTGACAGAATTAGTCTAGTTATGTGACAATTACATTATACATGTAATGGTCTGATACAAAATACAAATATATGTCATGTAAACATATGTAAAATGAGGTAGTGCAATAGCAACAGTAAAAGTGTGTGGGAAACACTGTACCTCTATTTTTCGCAAAAGTAACTGTTTCTGTTTTTTTATTCCTAGCTCTGGACCCACTCTTAAGCAAGGCAAAAGCAGAATATTCTATGGAATCCACAAGGTAAGAAAGCATGGAAGTAGATTAAGAAAACCCTGTCTTTTTCTGCAAAATCTACTCTAGAGTAATAAAATCGTCCTTGTGTCTTCTTCAGGACTTCCCATGTGTGGCAGTAGTCGGGCTGGGTAAAACCACTGCCGGTGTGTGTGGATCAGAGAACTGGGACACCAGCAAGGAGAACGTCAGACAGGCAATGTCAGGTAAGACACGTGACTCTGCTGCCATGTGCTGACTACATGGAGGATTTACTGCCTGACTCGTGTGTGTGTGCGTGTGTGTGTGTTCAGCTGGCTGCCGGCTGCTTCAGGAC
Organism: Notothenia coriiceps; assembly: GCF_000735185.1. NCBI lineage: Eukaryota > Metazoa > Chordata > Actinopteri > Perciformes > Nototheniidae > Notothenia > Notothenia coriiceps. The sequence continues at coordinate 46,282 of NW_011368153.1, read as the reverse complement.
CTGGAGGTGAAGCATGTGGAGGTGGACGGCTGTGGGGATGCCCAGTCCGCAGCAGAAGGCGCCGGTCTGGGTTTGTTCCAGTATGACCAACTCAAATCCAAGAAGAAGAACAAAGTAACCACACAGCTTCATGGAAGGTAGACTAATAAATGGCTGTAGAAGATTGCTAGGGCAAACTGACTGTTATTGATAGAAATATGACAGTTTAGTTATTTCAGATGAATGCGGCATTATGCCAATACATATATCTGTTTGTATTTTTTTTCAGTGCTGACTCGGCCGGTTGGCAGAAAGGAGTCACGTACGCAGAAGGCCAAAACCTGGCACGGATGCTCATGGAGGCTCCAGCCAATCACATTACTCCAACAGCTTTTGCCAACACGATTGAAAAAAAACTAGCACCGCATGCTGAACGAGTCACAATACATAAGAGGTTTGTTCGTCATTCATCATTAATTAGTGTCGCAATGATGACAGAAATAATCAACAAGGCATGCAACAAATACATGTAAAATAAAGTGTTTTGATTCGTCAATCTACAGGTGAAACATTTTTGGGATTTATTGCTAAGTCAGAGGACAAAACATTTAAAGGCTTCTATTTTGATAATCGATTCAAACCAACACACTAAACCTCTAGTTCCTGTTCTCAATTGTAAAGATGTTCTGCTTTATTCTTTATTATATCATAGTAATTGGAATGTCTTTTGGGGGTTGGTGTTTGTTGTATTTCAAGATGTTACTTTTGGCTTAAAGAAACAGTTTTGTTGAGACCAACCAAATGATTGTAAACCAGAAAAGAAATGAAATTATATGGACAACTCTTTTTATCCGATGATTGATTTTTTTTTATACCATTGAAAGCAGATACAAGTTGTTATGTCTGATAAATCGCTTGTTTCTGTAGATCTCAGGCTTGGATAGAGCAGCAACAGATGGGAGCGTTTCTCAGTGTGTCTCGAGGTTCAGAGGAGCCCCCTGTCTTCCTGGAGCTGCACTACAACGGCTCTCCGGACAGCAAGCAGGCCCCGCTGCTCCTAGTGGGCAAGGGCATCACCTTTGACAGGTTAACCATAACAAAACAAACTCAAGCTCATTAGCCCATCAAAACAGAAAAAAACTTTCACATTAATGTTGTCTTTTTCCTTCTCTGTTTGCTGGCAGTGGTGGTATTTCCCTGAAGCCGTCTCCTTCTATGGATGCAATGAGAGCTGATATGGGGGGAGCAGCCACTGTGTGTGCTTCTATCGTCACAGCAGCAGCTCTGAAGCTGCCCGTCAACATTATTGGTGAGCCTTTTTTATTATATGCATCCTCCAATATATTTTTTCTATCATAGATCATGATTGAAACATGTATTTAATTAATAACGGCCCGTCCACACGGCGGCGTGTGTTGAAGCTTCAACACTTCTGCCCATTCACTTTGAATGGGGTGACGTCACGCTTTGCCGAACTGCATTGTGGTTCCGTCGCTTCGCTTTGCTCGCGTTGCTCGCGTTGCTCGCGTTGCTCGCAATGTTCAAGTTTTGGAAATGCTCCCTATTTCTGAGGTCTCAAGGTTGGCAAGTATGATGCCAGTACAAGCTCTAGCCAATCAAACCGCGTGCTTGTGTGTCCGGGGCGGGAGATTCATGTGATTGGTTGTTGGTCGAGTTTCAGACGCCCCATGCCTGCCGAAGTGGATTTAAAAAATATTTTACTAACTGTGAATACATTTGAATGCACCATTTTTTGATTGAATATGAAAAAAACCTTTGTAATGTTTAAATGAAGAGTTAAAGAAAATATCTGGACACTGAAATTCCTTCAAACTTTTTTAACTGTTCAACATTTTGATCTAACAGAGATTTTGGTCATGTCATGGTTTCATAATGCCTAAAAAAGATCCCTCTAAAGGGTTTAGATTGTTTTTGCCTGATTCTTGTCTTTTCCTACAACATGTTAATCTTATTCTTTAGTCAAAACAATCTGTCTGTTTTCCCCTTTGACAATAAATCAGGTCTGGCTCCCCTCTGTGAGAACATGCCTAGTGGAAAAGCTACTAAACCAGGTGACGTTGTTGTGGCCAAAAATGGAAAAACAATCCAGGTGGGTAGAGCAAATACAGTAGTTACTTGAGTGTGATGTGTTTGCGTACTTAAATATGAGCGTCTACTTGAACAGGTTTGTATTGTTGTTCTGTACAGGTTGATAACACAGACGCAGAGGGCCGACTGGTTCTCGCAGACGCTCTGTGCTACGGACACACCTTCAACCCCAGAGCCATCGTCAATGTTGCTACGCTAACAGGTGGGATTTTTTTTAAGTATCCAGTTACCATTGTATAAATAAGGACATATGACGTTCATTTTATGTTTAAGTGTTAATGACACCAGAAAAGCTAAATTATAAGGTGCAGAAAAAGTGTTGCATGACTGGGATTTTATTTGCACATTTTAACTAACCAACTGAAATGAGCAAAAATGTGTGAAAGCCATGTCAGGCTGGTATTGCCGTATGCCAAGATAATTTAACAATAATAAAATGTGTTTTTTCCTGTCTCAAAGGTGCGATCGATGTAGCTCTTGGCTCAGCAGCGACGGGAGTGTTTACAAACTCTGACTGGCTCTGGGAGCAGCTGCAGAAGGTACTGCGTTAGAACAATAAACATACTCGGCATCTCAGTCTATCAGCTCCTGTGTTGACTAATGGAATGTGTCTTTGTGTGTGTCTGTGTGTGTCTCTGTGTGTATGAAGGCTAGTGTTGTGACAGGTGACAGAGTGTGGAGGATGCCTCTGTTCCAGCATTACACCCGACAGGTGACTGACTGCCAGCTGGCTGACCTCAACAACGTCGGGACGTACAGCCGGTACGTTTCTCTCCCTTCCCTCAGCGAGGCCTGCAGCTCCTTACATATTTCTAAGATTTATAGTGAAAGATATATTATATACATAATATATGTATACCAATATCTATATAATGATTAATTTAGGATTTTACATGATAATATGCAGATCATTGACAAGTCACTATGATCTGGTGGTGTAAAATCTCAATTACATTTTCATAATTAAGATTTACTTTTATCTTGATAAAAAGTGAATTTATTTAGCTTTAAATTCTGAGACGAACTGCAGAATTGACTTTGCGGACATTTTTTTGATGAAAGTGTGGAAACATTGTGGAACACAAAACAGAAGACCCCTAAAACAACACAAATATACACGTAAAATTTGAGTTTTTTCCATCTTAAAATTAAACGATTAACCCATCATTATGTATTTTTCTTCTAAATAAGAGCCCAGTGTTACTCAAGATAACTTCATCCAGGATTGACAAAATAGCTGATTGAGGATTAACAGCATTGTTAAGTCCTGATAACAGCGTGTTAGCATGCATTAGTTGTGAACAGGGCCCAGGACAATACTCATGGCTTTTTCAATGACTCGTGTGTGATTTATTATCTTTCTAGTTCTGGCGGTGCATGCACAGCAGCTGCGTTCCTGCGAGAGTTTGTCACTGCTCCTCATTGGGCTCATCTGGACATCGCAGGAGTGATGAGTAACAAAGATGAAGTTCCCTACCTGAGGAAAGGCATGTCTGGAAGACCAACCCGCACACTAGTGGAGTTTGCTGCCGGACTGGTCCACAAAGGCTGAGAGATTGACACAAATATCAGATTGTACGCAAAACTCTCTGACTGTTCATCACTGGCCAGATTCAACAAGTCAAGAAGTCTGTGTACATATGAACAATATTGTTTCTATTGAAGGGCTCAATATTTTTTAAACCAATCTGTGACTTCAATGTCTACTTACAGCTAAAGCATCAATGTCATAGGTCACAATGTATGACCAGTTCAGTGTTTCCCCACACTGTTGTGATTTCAGCTGAAGCTCTATGGATACAACCAGGTTCACAAATGTAATTTATATGTTGTATAAAATAAACCCATAATCAATTATTTGTGTTTCTTTTGGACAGGGACATTCAATCAGCCTTTTATTACGTAACCCACGCAGATTTCAGGTACTATGGAGTAGGAAGTTATCATGACTTTACAATGGCTGTCAGGAAGATATACAAAGTTATTGTGTCATCTTAAAATCCAGACACCTAGAGAAAAGCGTGCAAATATAAAGCATTTTATCAGTGTCTTCACCTCCAGGTTGGAAACCCTTGGTCTAATATATGTTGTGTGCTGATGAAGCATCAAGATAAGACTTAATTTAAACCAATCAAACCATGAAAACAACCTTAGACCAACCACAAATATGAAAACAGGGTGTCCGCAAACTTTTGGCCAAGAGGGTACAGAGAAACATCCTCCGACTGCGCATGTGCAAAGACGTCCACCTCACTGCGCATGTGTAGAGCGGGCAGCAGAAGATGGCATCGTCCATGAGTGGGATGTTTTCTGGTCAGCAGCCGCCCGTTGCTCATCCCGTCGGAGGTCCTGGTGGACCGGGACAGCCGGGCTTCCCCGGTACCGCTGCCAGAGCCCCGGGGAACAACACGCTGGTAGACGAACTGGAAGCTTCGTTTGAGGTAGGGGGCTATTATGCTAGTTCCTTTAGCTGTGTGCTAACTGTTGTTAGCTCATTTACTTTGTGCAGATATAACGTTGTGTTTAATTTGCTAGTGTTGCAGTCTCACATGAGATTCAGAGGGAAACAATTGATTTCTTATTCAACCATGTCTCATATTGAATATAATACTTGTATAACTTATTATAATAATAGATGACGTTAAAATAAATAAACTAATGCTATATTAAACTTTGAACACGACAGCCCCAGCTCTGCTCCAGTGTCCTTCTCCAACACAAAAAAGTCACACTTTTCCATAAAACTGTCTCTTTATGAGACTAGAGACTTTAGGAGTTCCCCCCATTCATGATGTTCAGAGCACCAGCCAAATGCTGCTAAAGTCGCAGCTATATTTGCTTCAAGAGCCAGAAAATCGTTCTAATCTCTTTGGGGCTGGTATATGCTATATTTAGGTGTACACAAAAGTTATTTCCCATCCTGCTTGTAAGAGAGTTAAAACATATAAAATAGTAGTAACTGATGATCAAGTATACTAGTTTCTAGATTTACATTTACATTTAATAGCCCTCGAAGAGTGTGTTCCCTTGTAGTCTTTTGTGGCACCATGAAACTGAATACCTGCTCTCGAACACAGCATTTTGTCTGCTGGCTTTTTCATCTCTGTAAAAAAAAGTGTTCTTGGTTTTAGAGAACTTGAGCTTATCAATGTCCAGGGTTTTGAGATGTTCATCAATCGTATACTGTATGAGTGTAATGTTCAGATATCAATACCGTTTTAGCCATGTACTCTAAAGACCAGGTTTGGTATTTAAATATTCACTATCCCAAAGATTACTTAATTGTCGTCTACTCTAGCTGTATTACGTCCGGGAATGTGTATGTTTCTCTTCCCAATTACTTAAAGAGAAAGCAGCTATCATTCCATGCGCAACCAAAAGTTCATGTCAAAACAGCATTTATCCTTCAGTAGTTGCTGGTTGTCATTGCACCCTAATGTGCAACATCTCAAACTCATTGAGACAAAGGAAGTTACTCATGTTTTCTCTCTGCTTTTATTCTTTAGGCATGTTTTGCATCTCTGGTTAGCCAAGACTACGTTAATGGAACTGACCAGGAGGAGATTCGAACTGGTGAGTGAAGCTTTCATGTTTAATTATTTATACCTAAAAAGGTGTATCTGTGTAGTAATACATATATTTGTCTTTTGTTTGCAGGTGTTGACCAGTGCATACAGAAGTTCCTGGACGTGGCTCGACAGACCGAGTGCTTCTTCTTACAGAAAAGGCTTCAGTTGTCTGTGCAGAAACCAGAGCAGGTGGTAAAAGAGGTAAATTATTATTCTGATAAATGCATTGTTATTTCTTATTTGATATTTTTTCAAGTTTTTTATTGATCCGGAAATTATTTGTTCAAGCGCAAAACAAACCCTTGGTGTCCCCAAACTCCAAAACATTGTATGTGTTGTATCCAGGCTAACAGAATTTCCTTAATTTCTTAAAACTAGCATTTGTGATATGCTGTCAGTGTTTAGGTATTATTTATTTGTCATCATTTGTGACTGCCTTCTCTCTTCTCACATACATTTTTTTCCTCACTTCAGGATGTGTCAGAGTTACGTAATGAGCTTCAGAGGAAAGAGTTACTGGTTCAGAAACACTTGTCCAAGCTTCACCACTGGCAGCAAGTGCTGGAGGATGTGAGCGTTCAGCAGCGCAAACCCACCGACCTTCCTCCCCCCGGACCGCTTGCCTTTCTGGAGCAGGCCTCTGCGAGCCTGCCGCCAGCCCCTTTGAAACCAAATTAACACACCATGGGGCAATCACATATGTCCTCTGTTAATTATATTTCTTCCATTCCCAGAAGGTGATGTTGAACTTTGACCTGCAAGTGAGCTGCAGCCGTCTTGAGATATCACTGAAACACCTGTTTGCATTCGTCATACTGGCATTATTCGAAGTACATGGGATACGGAGTGAATATATCTGCAGGACAGAAGTCAAATGTGACTGTACCTAATATACCTAAACGCTATAAAGAAGAGAACACACCATGTACGCCACGTCAGGCCTGCTGTCAAGTGTCAACCTATGAGAAAACCCAGGAACTGTTTGCTGTCACTGCTCAGCTGTGCGGAATATCACAATATAGATTTTTAGTTTTTTTGTCAACTTTTTTTCCAGTATTTTGATTTATGTAAATATTTTTGTTGCTGTCTTTTTACTGTAAAAATAAAAATTTCTGAGTATTTTGACTCTGGGCTTAAGTCTTATTTATGTGTTTCTTGTTGTACAGTTACGGCATTATTTTTTTGTTTGAAAACAGATTGTGAAGGGTCATTCCATCTAAAGCTGCACATTAAGTTTATCAACAGAAAAATATTCACTTACTATCATGATAATCAATTAATACCTAATGTAATTTTTCCATCTCAAATATGGTGATTTGCTGCTCTTCTTAGTTTTATATAATGCCAAACTCAAAATCAAATGGATTTGAAATGAACAAAACCAAATTTCACATGGGACTTGTTCATCGAGGCCTAAATTCCACCAATTGTAAAAAGTTCATGAGGAGCAGTACTCTCCATACACAGCTGTTTGATGTCTTGTGGCTTTAGAGAAGCTGGAAAAAATAAACCCTGATGTTGTTATGCACTGAAAGCGTATTTGCGCAACCAATTCTCAAGACTTAAAATCCTTAGCCTAGCTTCTGCTGCTTCCCTACAGCAGCAGCATTTCTCAAATTAATCTCTTGCTTAAAAGTCCCCAAACTGTATGGAAATGTAAAACAGTGAAGTACCCCTCACCAAATCCTGCCTATATGGGAGTGTGCAGCTGGAATAACATCTCTCGCAAAATTGAAATAACCATATTGCATAATTTCATTATCCACATTTATCATAAATGTCAAGGTAGATTCTTGAGATAACGGGTGAAGAACAACCTGCTAACAGAGTTAATGATCCATGTATTTTCTGTAGGTAATGATGACAGAGAAATTATTTCAGAAAGCCATGACTGAGCCTCCTGACAGCCTGTGTATTCAGCGCCTTCACACCACAACAGACTTGTTCTCCACAGCTAACGCCTGTCCACTGACGCTGCAGCAGACGATGAGCTGCACAGATGGGCTGCAGGGACAAAGATTCTTGTAAAACGGGTCGGTGGTCTCCACGTGAATAGACAATGGTACCGTGGATTTATCACTGCATTTGCATTACTACAGATGGGCTTTCCTTCTTTTTATATAGTGTTTTATTGAGATGGAACTAAATCAGCTGTAGTTTTAAAAACTCTTAATATACATCCTCTAGTTTAAGATTTGCCCAATGGAAGCCCATTTTATCCAGGAAATAAAGTAAGGAATTAATTGAAAGAGTGTCTACATTCCAAAAATTAAAATACTCATGATGACAAAAAGTCAAAATGTTGACTGACAAAAATGTTGAACTTTGAATGGATTATATCAATATATGAAGTTACCAAGTCAAAGATAACAAATCATAGTTATGTGAAGTCCAAAGTATGAGATAATGTTAATATATAAATTGAATGCACACTAAGTCAAAGAAAATGACAGACAGGTTGACTTGCATAATAATAATTTGAGTTAGTGGTCAAAGTTTTTGACTATTGTGTAATCACAATGAGTCTTTATGTTACTAGATTGGTAGATGGGGCACAGGGTGAAATATTAAATATGAATACTTTGTATCTTTAAAATATGAATCTCTATAGCTAGAACATAAACAAATGGCTGCATTTCTTGTATAAAAGGTGATTTATAAATCAAGTTTATTCATGTATTTATCAATATTATATTCATATTATTGGGACCCTGTTCCCCAGTCAGTCTTCCACGGCTAGAGGGAGACAGTGCTTTCTTGCAGGCCGCCTTGGCTGCTCAGGACCGTCTTTGCCGACATGTCCTTGTTTGTGCGTTTTAATCAGCGATTGGGAAATATCAGGTAGCCTTGTCTGTCCGCCTCGCGCACCCATATTACACCCAGGAGGGGAAGAGGGGGGAAAATAAAGCACAACAACCCACATTTTGACGCTGCTCCCTTCCTGCGTGTTATTCCCCCTGTGGGTGCCGACAGGAGAAGCAGACTGCAGGCTACAACAGCCGGGTGTAATCGCAACGTGTTTGTTACAGAGTGTCACCGCAGTCTGGCTGTGTCTGTATGTGAATCGGGCTGATTTAATGGGGCTGCCGTCAGCCCGTCTCCCCGCCTCTGGACAGCTGATCGCCGCGATTCACGCTTGAATTTAGACCCACTAAAGACGACATTGTGGATATGGAATGGTGCATGCCGCTGGGCCAAGTTTTCAGCCTCTGAAAAACACCGGAATCATGGACAGTCATCCGCTGTAAGTGCTCAAATATGTGTGATTGTGCGTGTGTGTGTACTTTGACGTTTCCCAGTGGCTGCTTGACTGATGGTGCCGCATTGACAGAGACAGCGGCCAGCCGGTGTGGCTGATCGGGGGGACAGTCACTGATTCCCGGGGGCTGATGCCGAGCCTGCCCGCTGCAGCACAGGCTGGATGTGTGTTTGTGGAATAATGTTGGGATTATTACCGAGGTGTTTTTTGTTTATGGCATGTGTGTCATGTAGCCATGTGTGTGTGGGTGTGTTTGTTACAGAAAACATGGGCCACGTGATTTTGCCATTAGCAGCATGATTATAGGATGTTTTATTATGAAAGGAGAGGCCATTAGTGTTTGCTGAACAGTGATGGAGATAAAGGAAATACATTGTTATACATTTGAGTTACTTGAATTTGGGATACTTGATTTATTACTCTTTCTGCTGTTTTACACCAAAGTTTGGAAAGTAGCTACAGGTTTGTGTGGGATTTAGGTAGTTATGACCGGTGGTGAACAGCAACTGAATTCATTTACTCAAGTATTTTACAACTTTTGATGATTTTGTACTTTACTTGAGTATTTCCTGTTCCTGCCACTTAAACTTCGTATGTTTATTACATTTATACATCTACTGCACCCCAATTCTAAGTCAAATATTCCACATTGTATTCCATTAAATTCATCTGAAAGCTTTAGTTACTATGACAATTCAGAATCAGGTTAATGCAAAAATAAAAATCAACAAAACATGTATTATGAATAAAGATACACTTAATTGATCCCTTGTTGAAATTCACAAGCTCCTGCAGTATATATATATAAAAATAAGCATCACCTTTACCAGCTGCGACCTTATAGAAGTGAACACATTAATAATCATTGTTAAATGATATAACCTATAATGTTTATCAATGGGCTGTCGTGCTGAATGATATATTTTCTATTTTTACAAAATGTTAATGCTAGTTCATATCAGTAACAAAAAATAACAATATAAAATACTGCAATAAATAATAATTAATTTGACTTACTTTTGTTTTCCTCCTTTACATTTAGCTGGAAATATGTTACTGCAGTATGATTTTGAATGATGGACTTTTTGATCTATTAATCATATACACATTGAGAGTTACAGTTAGTGGCCACTTGATTAGGTTAAGGCGGGTTTATCATTCAGGCCCCAATTTCACTGTGTGCAAATTAGTATTGGCAATTTGATTAATCTGTCTTGTAGAGGTTTCCTTTTCAGAACACATTATCTATAACATTATATATTAAGTTATACTGAGCCCTCTTGAAGCATATTCCTAAACCAAGTGACTCACATAAATGCTAGGGACAGTTACTGTTATTCATGTGCTATTGTTTAACCTCTAAGTAATTACATTCAATATATTTTAGAATTGACAGGAATTATACAGATTATAATTAATTTCAATACATACATTTAAAAAATATGAGTATTTAAATAAAATCAAATAGATTTAAATGCTTAAAAATAAACTTTACAATGATTCATTTCTGTGAGTGTAGGAGTGCTGGTTGAGTCTTTATTAAATGGTTACCTGGAAGCCAAACCCTCTCTTCTCATAGGGTGGTGATACATAATACCAAAGTAAAAGTAGTACTAGTACTAGTAATATCCTATTTAAAAAAAAATTAAATCTCCTTAAAACGTTATGATTTTGTTTTAATTGCTCCTTGTGTCAACTGTTTTAATTGTTGTATTTGACCCTATACATATGTATTGATACTTTGAGCTGTTAATACATTACATTTTTACATTAGCCAATTATAATAGTTATATTATATTCATATCAGGTCACCATGTTGTATTTTATACTTACCTCCCGTATGTAAAAGAGAGCCACATACTTATGTTTGCCTTATGTGTGTCCCTCTCAGGTGCACCAGGCTTTGTCCACACTCTCTGGACAAAGAAGATGGCGTCGAGAGGCAGGGTCCCGTCACTCTGAACCCCCGGCACATGAGGAAGGCGTTCAAAGTCATGAACGAGCTGCGCAGGTGAAGCTAACTTTTTCTCTTTAGGTCTGTGTCTCTTTCAGGGTACCACGTTTTAAAACTGTAGTTGTGACCTCTCACCTCTCCATCTCTTCCATGCCCATACAGCCAGAGCTTGTTGTGTGATGTGACCATAGTGGCAGAGGATGTGGAGATCGCTGCTCACAGGGTGGTGCTGGCTGCCGGGAGCCCTTACTTCCATGCCATGTTCACAGGTGAGGACGCGCTTCCATTCATACAGCAGGGTCTTTGCATCCTTTGTTTCAGTTTCAGTTTTTTGTACTTTGTGGTAATGTATGTCTAACACGAGTGCACCAACAGGTGAGATGGCAGAGAGCCGGGCGAAACGAGTGAGGATAAAGGAGATGGACGGCTGGACTCTGGGCCTGCTGGTGGACTACATCTACACCGCAGAGATACAGGTCACGGAGGATAACGTGCAGGTAAACACACACATTCAAATATACTCACATAATCATTTATCTGAATAATTACATCGTTTACAAAGCTTTACTGCTTTTATGAAATGGAAACATAACCTTTGTTGTTATATGTTTAATAAACCAATTATAAATCTTCAGTGGTTACTTAATAACCAAACATCCAACTAATAAAGTTGTTATCGAAGTTATTGCTTATTTCAAACCCTATTTAATTAAACAGATTTTTCCGTAATTGATAACCAAACCAATTGGTTTGCTATTTCCGACTGATCCCTAACTGTTCTGTGCCTTGCTCCAACATCCTGTTTGAACAGAAATCAATCCACTTAATGAATAATAAGATAAGATAAAACTTTATTTATCCAGAGGGAAAAGAGCAGCTGATGTAATACATAGTGGAAAGATCGCACATATATAGTAAAGTCTAAATATAGTACAATGAGGTCCTAACAAAAATGAAAATATTCAAACGCCAAAATTAGGCAAGTAGTATGGTTCATAAAATATATACACGCAACCAATTCAGTGACGTTTTCAGTAAACAACATTTCACAATAATTAACTGAATGAAAATTTTATTTCCTCTCGTGACTTTTAATGTTTCATTTTCCTGCCCAAACCTTTTCCTTGCACAGGCATATAGACGAAACATATATACTTCCATGGTCTAGTTATCAGGCTCTTTCAGCAGTATAATACAGTAAACCCTGAATAAGGATTTGTTTTCATGATCACACTGATGCTTCTGAGATTTGGGAACAATCAGATCACTATAAACAATCACTGCAGATTAGAAGTGTCTTTTTGTTTCACTTGATCATGTGCAAAAAACTAATTGTAAACTCTTCCCTTGCCTACAGGGTAATCCACTCTGTTTGAACAAATGAAAATATTTAAACTAAACAGAATTGTATTTAGAGAAGTCTTGAGTGGAGAAGTTCATATTCTCACTCAACTGTAGCAGTAACAAGCAGGTTATTTTGGGTGATTTAACCTGTGATCATATGCATTGTTTAGTACCTGAAGTTCCCCTTTATACAGGTTATTCTCTGTGTGTGTTTGCCAGGCATTGCTACCCGCCGCCGGCCTGCTCCAGCTCAACGAGGTGAAGAAGGTTTGTTGTGAGTTCCTGAGCTCTCAGCTTCACCCCTCAAACTGCCTGGGGATTCGAGCCTTCGCTGACCTCCACGCCTGCTCTCAGCTCCTCACACAGGCCAACAGCTACGCAGGTGTGTGCGCGCTAAATCTCTATTTTTATATGCGTGTGTGTCCTGGAGGATGTGAGACAGAATGAGAACAGGTTTAATTAATGACAATGTTAAAAGTAAAAAAAAAAGCTATTTTAAACTGTAGTCACAGGGTAGTTTTTTTATTTGATGCTTTTGCTGACAGAGCAACATTTCACTGAGGTGGTTGGGAGTGAAGAGTTCCTCAATTTGGGCATGGAGCAAGTGTCCAGCCTGATCGCCAGTGACAAGCTCACCATCCCCACAGAGGAGAAGGTACACACACATTCACTCTGCCCAATGCAACGTCTCTTTAACTATCTTTTCTGCATTTATATTGTTTTGTTTTAAAGGGATTTCGGGAAATATATTTATTTTGTTGTTTTACTGCTGCGGGCTGTTTGTATGCACTTTCATACATGTGTCTACATAGGCAGGACAGCACGACTAAATGATTGTACCTGTGTTTAAAGTGTCTCTGGGTACTTTATTTTGCAGGTGTTTGAGGCAGTGATAGCCTGGGTAAACCACGATAAAGATGTGCGGCAGGAGCATTTGGCTCACCTGATGGAACATGTCCGCATGCCGCTTCTCTCCAGAGAATACCTGGTGCAGGTACGAGTGTCTACATCGCTCCGTTTAAGTTTGTCTGCTTGAATTCAATGTGGCTGTTGCTCTTTCTGTCTATCTTTACTGAGATAAATAACGGGTCCAAGCTAAACTGGAACTTGTTATGGAAATCTTAGACCTAGTCAATACTGTGGAGATATACAATTAGAATGATCAATCAATAAACTGGTGAAACAAACAGAGTTGTCTTTCTGGATCTTTATTCGAGGCGCCTCGAAGGCACAAGTCTCACAGAGTACAGGGTAGTCTGCAGGAGTGTGCGCAATAGTCACAGAATAGCAAAGCTTATATACAAGATAGGGCGGGCAGACAGAGTTTTTGTGTAGCTAGGCGGAACGCCTCAGAAATCTGCTTTCACACGGATGTCTCATATTGTTATTAGACACCTGTGTCCTGAGCTGTAGAAAGTATAATGGTTATCAGAATATGGAAGTTCAAACTTTGTGTGAAGAGGAGTAGTTTCAACATAGTCTGCAAAATCAGCTCTGTGGCCTTGAAGCGCTTGAGAATAATAATCCTCATTAGAGACAACAGATGAAACAGCAAATATGAAGAAATGGTACAGTAGTGTTGGACAATGCTTTCAGAAGCATTTAGTTTTACCATATAAGGTAACATAAGAAATTGCCACTACAAACTTTTTTAGAACATGTCGGATATGTTGGATTCTCACTACAATTAAAGGTGGGGTAGGTAATTTTGGAGAAACCAGCTCGAGTGCGCTAGAAAAGTGTTTCTGAAATAAATTACATACCCCACCTTTAAGTAAGATTGATGTAAACATCATATCACACAAATTGAACCCTTTGTTTGTACTACAGTATCAGTAATAGATCAAATATACAGTATAAAATGTTGTGTGTCTGAAAATCAGTACATGATTATTTGTTTCTGTGAAGTTACTGACAAACTGACTCTGGACGTGTTGTGGTGAATTAATCAATGACTTGTCGTTGTGCTTGTCAACAATAGGAATGAGGAAGTGACACCTTTTAATAAGATACAACATACTGTACATGGTATAATATTTGACATTTTAGACATTATATAAATTATCTGAGCTTTGTGTTTTGAGTTCACTGATTAAGCCAGTGAACTAAAAACACAGTAATGCTGTTTTAGTGAGCATGTGACTTCGACAGAGACATGTAAACACATCTTGAACATTATAGCTAAACTAATGGCAGAGCAGCTGTCTCAAGTATTCTATGATAGAAGGAAGATGAGTTCTCAGCTTCAGAGCACTGAGGGTTATGTTTTTTTGCCAGTGACCTGATCCCAATGATCTTTTTGCCTCAGTGCATCGCTGCTGCTAAAAACTCTTATGTGTTCAAGTGCCATAATCATTTCAACACCCAGGATGGTTAAATACACTCTGTCTGTGTCAAACAGCTGAGCAACATGTTGCTACGTATCCAGTTTACAGTGGTCCAACTAGTTTGCTTCTGCTGTTGTTGAAACAGGGATGAACTGGAGACATTTCATGTTAAGATATTAAGCCAGTCATTTGTATAAAAGTCTTTAACCTTGTAAGTAAATCTAGTCCAAGCAGATTTTTTTTTAAAAGTTCTCCTAGGCATCTAGAAGATATGTTTATCTTTGTGTCTGTCACCTCTGATATACAAGCTCTTGTGTTGTGTATTTATTTTGAGGTCCGATTAAACTATAATTTAAGTTGGACATTGCCACAACTTGGATGAATATGCATGAGCTATAGCAGGTAGCACAACTGAGGTGTGATCTTTTAACATTTAAATTTATGATGGTGAAAGTTGGTCAGTCTACTAATTAATCCACAATATACTGCAGCTCTTTTTAAATCCTCTCTCTTTTCGTTTTGTTTGTGTTAGCGTGTGGAGGAGGAGTCTTTGATCAAGAATAGCAGTGCGTGTAAAGATTACCTGATTGAAGCCATGAAGTACCACCTGCTGCCCGCTGACCAGAGAGCTCTGATGAAAACGGCACGCACACGCATGAGGACTCCAGCCTGCTGTCCTAAGGTATTTATGCAACCTCCACTAAGTTCCTCCACTTTTAGTTAAAATAATGAATTCATTCTTCATGTGACGGCTCTGCTGTTTCTCTTCTGTGTAGGTGATGGTTGTGGTCGGAGGCCAGGCTCCAAAAGCCATCCGTAGTGTTGAATGTTACGACTTTGAGGAGCAGCGATGGTATCAGGTGGCTGAGCTCCCGACCAGGAGGTGCAGAGCAGGTAGGAAACCCTCAATAAGAACAACATAAACATAAAGACAGTTAGAGCCGGGATTCTCTGAAGAATGCTGTTATATCAGAGAACCTGAATGGCCTAAATCACCAAACTAATGTTGCATTCAGGCGGTGCTCGTCAACTTGTGAATATTAAGTTAAAAACAGGCTGCATGATCCTTTACTAGTGTTATTAGCAAATAGCTTATGTTTAGAGCAGAGGTGTTCAGGCTCTTCCTGGTGGGTTTACCGTTGGTTTGGTTCAAGCAATATACACTGAACAGATAAATGACATAAAATAAAAGAGACTTTCCCTATGCAAACAAAAGGCCTATTTCTCTTAAATGATGTGTGCAAATGTGTTCTCAATCTTATCTAATCTCGTTCCTTTTAGGTGTGGTGTACGTGGGTGGGTGTGTGTATGCAGTTGGTGGTTTCAACGGTTCTTTGCGTGTGCGGACGGTCGACTGTTACGACCCGATGATGGACCGCTGGACGAGTGTGAGCAGCATGCAGGACCGCCGATCCACGCTCGGGGCCGCAGTGCTCAACGGACTCCTGTACGCTGTGGGGGGCTTTGACGGCAGCACAGGTACAGATACACTATCCAATCCCATATTTTACATTTCTGTGAGACAGAGAGGGTTTAGGCGATGCATCCCTACAGGCTTTTTAACAGGAAATTATATAATATGTAATTGTTCATGGTGTCTTTGATACATGGTGTGTGTGTGTGCTTGCAGGTTTGTCGACAATCGAGGCGTACAATGCGAAAACAGACGAGTGGTTCCATGTGTTACCCATGAGTACCCGACGAAGCAGTGTAGGAGTGGGTGTTGTCAATGGTGAATATGAATCCCAGTTCAGTTTTAAAGTCATAAACACTATTAACCATAAGGTAATCCTGCAGTAAATACTTTTTGTATAAAGCACATAACTTACTAGAGTTTATAGAGACAGGAACTGTCTTAAAACGTTTTACTGTATTACAGTACAGAAGAGAGAAGAAGCAAAGACAAATCATTATATGACAAAGTAAAGTCAGCAAATAGATGCACCCAAGAAGTAAACATGTATGGCTTATTTGCATCAAAATCCTTCACAATCTTTTTATCTGCATAAGTACCTTGTATTTCTATAATTTTCTCCATCTCATTGCCTCGCTTATTCTGAGTTATAATGTGTTTCCTTGTGTGTGTGTTTCAGGGATCCTGTATGCAGTTGGAGGTTATGACGGTGCGACCAGGCAATGTCTGAGTACTGTAGAAGCTTACAACCCTAAAAGCAGCACATGGAGCTACATAGCAGAGATGGGCACGAGACGCAGCGGAGCAGGTCAGTGTGTGTGTGGTTCAATATTATAAGATGACAAACAAACAATAACTGTGATAATAACTTATATACAAATGTGACTTTTCATGCACTGTTGAATTCTGAGGTTTTGCTCTATTTTGCTTCCATAACATGTTTTTCTTTCTGACTAGTGGCATTGAAATGGTGACCAATGTGTTTGATGTCGTCCTCAGGTGTAGGTGTGTTGAAAGGTTTACTTTACGCTGTGGGGGGTCATGATGGCCCACTGGTGAGGAAGAGCTGTGAGGTTTATGATCCGGCCTCTAACAGCTGGAGGCAGGTAGCTGACATGAACATGTGTCGACGCAACGCAGGTAAAGCAGACCGTCCGACCACCGA
Source organism: Notothenia coriiceps (assembly GCF_000735185.1). Taxonomy (NCBI): domain Eukaryota; kingdom Metazoa; phylum Chordata; class Actinopteri; order Perciformes; family Nototheniidae; genus Notothenia; species Notothenia coriiceps. Next base: position 29,162 of record NW_011368153.1, on the reverse strand, counting down.
ACATCCTCAGGTGTGAGATGAAGGACGTCCATTAATCTTTATTCTGTGTGTGTGTTTTCAGGTATGTGTGCTGTAAACAACGTACTTTATGTGGTGGGAGGGGACGACGGGAGCTGCAATCTGGCCTCTGTGGAGTTTTATAACCCCAACTCGGACAAGTGGACACTACTGCCAAACTGCATGAGCACAGGACGCAGTTATGCAGGTGTGTAGATATACAAAAGTGCTGAAAACGTATTATAACTTAATATGTTGTATCCAAACTACAGTGAGATGTACATTTGACATTTCTTTGAACATTACAGCTATTATACACTGTTCAACAAATGTTTCTATGCATAAAGCTTTAATGTCATTATGTTTGATTAAAATGTATTTCTAAAATGCTAAAGTGTCTACCACGTAGATACAATATAGAAATCCTTTTAAACAAGTATTCCTACTTTTAAAGTACTAACACAAGTGACTGTAGTTGCCATTTATTTAAGGGATTCTATGATATGTAGAATATAAAATGTCCTGCACATCATGCATGTGAAAATAAATGTGTGGCAGTAGCGATGCACAGGCTTAATCTCTTTTTTTTGTGACCCTAGGAGTGACTGTGATCGACAAGCCCTTATGACTGCTCTCTACTCCTGCCACTGATTCGGAGCAGAACGTATTCTCCTGCTGAATACTGATCTTGGATCTGTCTACGATGCCAATGCTATTATGTTGGGCAGCATTAGCACAGGCACTGACGAAGAGGAAGAAAATGACAAGATTGTTGTTGTTGAGGATGATGATGAAGAAGATTTTTTGCACTTACCTGAAAGGGGGAGCTGTAACAAACGGGGGGGAATCAAACCTGTGTTTTAATCCCCTCCTGGAAGGACTGCCGCTGGTGAATGGACACACCAGTGTGAAGCTCTGCTGAAGTGCCATTGAAACACTACTGATATGAAGCTACTATAACTGCAAAGTTATTTTAACATTAGTAATGTTAACAGAGAGACCACTGATCTAATATACGGGAGAGGAAGGCAAAGAAGGACCATTTGGGACTCAAATCTTTGTTTCTCCGTCTTTTCTATCATGAAAAGTGTGTGTGAGTGTGTGTTTGTGTGTGTGCGCTTGCATTTAAAGGTGCTCCTTTTGCTTGCACATGTGAGCATGTGTGCGTTTGTGTGCATCTGAGTCTCTGTGTGGGGACGCCTGGTCCGACGCCGCATGAACGCACTGTGTCTGACCTCTGGCCTTTTTACAGTGTTGCAGTGTGGCTGTTCAAGAGTGCCTGAATGTCTAAAAACATCCCGCTTTCCCTCTTCTTCCCCTTTGTTATGCCTTGAGTACTGTTACTGGACAGAGTACAGCTGGACTCTGAGGATGTTTTGGGATAAAGAAACACATTTGAGTCCAGATCGGTTGCGTTAGCCCGCATGAATTCAGAACGTGACAAGCTAGAAAATGTGCATTTGTTCTATAAAAAAATCAGACTTTGACTTGAACACCACTCTTCTGGTAAAGGAGAAGAGTCATTCATGTTGCCAAAAACAGTGATGGACATAGGGAGAAGCTGTTTTGAGATGAAAACAGTTGGATGTATCAGTGCTTTACTGTCTCATGGCAGCCATCTTTGCTGTGGTTGTAACCACTACAACGGCCTGAACTCACTGCATGGTCCCCGAACTCCAACCTCCTATCCTTCAACAGTCCCCTCTCCCTCTTTTGGTGTAGCAACCCTATTAACTACTGCACACCCTGACGTACTATGAATGTGCCAATTTTAATATGTCTCTTCATTTCTGTCTCTCTTTACTACTTAACTAATGTGTTCTCTCTTTCTGGAAAGTGACCAAACCTACTCCTGAGTTTCAGTTGAAAAAATATTGCTATAAAAGTAACTGGTATTGCTGTTTTCTTGTCAGTGTATTGAGGAATGTCATGTAGGCTAATGACTTTGAACATGTTTCATTACTTGTTTTATATTATCATTAATAAATATGCTTCTTGTATTTAAAGCTGTGAAATGACATCTGTTTTTAAAACTTTGCCAAATCAGTAAAATGTTGAAAATGAAAATATGCTTTGTGTGATGTTTTTAAAACTCTACAGTAATTTGTTTATTTACAATATTTAACATGTAATCATAAGTGTCGTGTAAAAAGCTGGCATTATTAGACATTATTAGACTTCTCAGTGACACTTCTTAATTAATTTTCTTGCCATTTTGTTTTCATTTCAGTTAAAGTTATTGCAATTCTGCCCTTATTTAGATAACATTGAATATTTGAGAACTTTTGTACTTCTTTTGTCAAATTAAATTTAGTTTTGCAAGGTGTGAAATAACAAAAAGTCTGTACTGTACATTAAGTACTATTTTGAAGTACTTTTGCCAGTGATATGCCTTTAGCAGATTACGATTTTAAACACACCGAATAGTCATCTTATAAAATACAAATGGAGCATGTATATGATAAATGAAGATGCATATCAAACATTTAATATTTAAAACTTTTTAAAAGATGTAAAAATACATTTAAGTGGTGCTGTATTACATTTTGAATAGGTAAAGACTGTCAAAATAACTATACAACGTTTCCAAAGTTGACATTGAATCACAAAGTGTTATACAAATGTAAATGTGAGACGGAAGACGCATGTATGACTCAAAGTTCACCCCATCTCTTAACTCGTCCAATCCATTCACTGCAGAGGTTATGAAAGCAGAGCTCGCCTCTGATTGGCCGTTGCTGTAGAAACATTCAGTCTCACTATCATCAGTCCATGTCACGGACCAATCAGCGAAGCGGCTCGGCCCCTCGACGTCGGTCTCCTCTCCTCTCAACCAATCAGCTTGTTCGATATGACTGTACTTCATATGGCCGGCTGCCTCAGTGTCAGGTAGACGGGACGATCCGCGACAAGGTGAGTTTACCGTCGTTTAGGCTGCAAAAAGACCGTTTTTATTGTTTTTATTAGCAGCGATTGTTTAACCACATGTCTTTTTCATATAATACAGCGAAAAAGAGCTAGGTTTTACGAGTTTTAAGAACAATACACCGGCTCGCTTTGTAATCTGAAACACAGACCTCATTAATAAACATGAAATAGTGTAAGTGATACTGGGGAGATATAAGGAAATGTTTAGCTGTTTTTAGAGTTCCTCTGTTTGTTTCATTGAGATTCATTACGTTTTTGCATTAACAATCTCTTAGCGGTGTAATTCAGCATGTTTTCGTGTTGAATTTAACGATTGAAATTGTATTTATTGTTGCAACAGTATTATGTCATAGTGTATCATCATTATGTAGCTGTAAAGGATTAACAGTAGACCATCAAGTATTGGAAGTTTGAGTTACCAGCCCTTTACTTGAGTACTCATTTTTATATAAGTCATAATTCAGTTATATAATATATTGGTTAGGACTATATGAGCCATTCTGCATAATAAGTCACTGATTAGGATATGGGACAAACATGTCAAATCTGATACTTTGATTTGTTTATACTACAATAATTTGAAATATTCTATATATTTATACATTTATATACTAGCACTCAAGGAACAGGACTTTGAAATGTATGCACTTCAACTATTCAACTTATGTCAACATCTTTAGTCACACTTTTCTTTGAGGTAAAAAACGTTTTATATTTGGTCAATCCAACAAGAAACCCAAATATATAATATTAATTGTACTTTAAGTATAGTTTGATGCTAATACTGTTGTACTCATACTTAAAGAAGACTGTTAAAGGAGGACTTACTTAGATACTTGTCGAGGAGTATTTTTGACACTGTATAGTATCGTCACTTTTACTCAGTTAAAGATGACAAACTTCTTCCACTGTTGTACCTTTTTGTTAAAAGACACATTTGCACTGTACCAGCATGACTGAATTATATTATCTCTATACCTATAGCTGTAGAGATACCTGCTGTCTGAGAGTTGTATACAGTGTGTTCTTTCTAAAGTATTTTTATAACTTTATTATAACACTGTGTTCCTGTTTCCCAGTCTTCTCTCCTGTCCTGCATTCATCTGACACTGACCATCATGGAGGTGAACGGCACGGCGGACATCTTGAGCTCTGCCTACCTGGCGGTGGAGTACATGGATGCGGTGTTGCCAGAAAACCCCCTCCAGCCCTCCATGAAACACGCCTGGGACTACATGATGGACAACTACACCAAGTTCCAGATTGCCACCTGGGGGTCGCTCATCGTCCACGAGTTCATCTACTTCCTGTTCTGCCTCCCCGGATTCCTCTTCCAGTTCTTGCCCTTCATGCAGAAATACAAGATCCAACAGGTTTGTGTGGGATTTAAGTTTTAAGGACCTTTTGTGTACATTTACTCAAGTACTGTACTGTGAGCAATTTTGAGCTACTTGTACTAGTATTTCCATTTCCTGCTACATTCTTCTACTTTTGTACATCTCAGAGGCAATGGTGGTACTCCAAGTGGTTATGACTTTATTTTTTTAAGTTTAAGATATCATGCCTCTTTTAAACCTTCTGTGTGTGTGTGTGTTTTTGTTGTGCGCAGGACAAGCCGGAGACCTGGGAGAAACAGTGGAGGTGTTTTAAGATGCTGCTGTTCAACCATTTCTGTATCCAGCTGCCGTTGATCTGTGGGACTTACTACTTCACTGAGTTCTTCAACATCCCTTATGACTGGAACTCCATGCCACGCTGGTCAGTGGAAGTATAATAAAGCACACCCAATGCCTTATTTTAACGTGTACCGTACACATCAGTTTTATTTTGAGTTTTATAGCATAGTAAAATGTTAAATGTTTAATCCAGGCATGTGCTATCTACAGTGTTGGGTGTAACGCGTTAACGGAGTTACAGTAATATATTACTTTTTGCTGTAACGAAGTAATGTAACGCATTACTAATGAAATGTGGGTAATATATTACCCGTTACAATGCTCAGTAATGCAGTTACAACACATTTTAACCCGAAATTAAATGGTGTTTTGTTTTTTAAGAATGTACTAACATAGCGAGACATTCCGACACCAGACAAATTGTGCGGGTAGATTAGTAAACCTGGTATGTTTACCCTTCAGGCTTCGCGTCGGGATCTTCGGGGCAGTTGAATGTTATGCACCCTCTATTCAAAAAAGAGAACGGAGCGAAAAATACTAACAACAAATTGCATCAGGTGCGCGTGACCTGCTCCGCTGCGTGTGCATCATTTCCAAAGTGCTTCCACAGCAGTGATGCACATCTGTGGATAATCATTTATACGAAAATGCTTAAAGCAACCATCACTAAACGCCAGCAACACTGCATCTACTGCAGACAGTAGCAACAGGTCAGATGGGGACATCACGTTACCCTCCGTTGTGGACACTAGCTTACTCCCGCCTGACTCGCCGCCCTCGCCCCCGGAGCAGCAGTCTTCGTCGCCCGAAACGACACAAGGACAACAAGGGTCAGAAGACGACGGACAGGACGGTAAGTTAGACTGTGACCTGGTTAGCTCCTCCACTTGCCGTGCCGCCTGTACGAACTTCGACGACGGATGGACCGCACTCATGTACCACGCCACAACCGGTCTCTTTTGGGGGAGGTTCGGGAGGCTACTTTGTGCCGGACCTGATGTTACTACCCTGTTGATGTGGTTTCAAGGGTCTAACGGGTGGACCAGCGGAGTAGCAGGTGCTCAAGTAGATGAAAAGGACAAGACGGCAGGGACCTAAAGGAGAAGGTCAAGAAACGGGAAGTACGTCTTTTATCGTTTTAGGTTGTCCCAAAAACACACACCGCTAAATTGCAAAAATTCCTGGAAACACATTGTAAATGAGTCACATGACATGGACACTCGGTAAACACTCGATTGAACATGATCATAAAGGTAAACGCACGTGTAAGAAGATGAAAACATGCTAGAGTCTCCGGTCTACCCACCATGAGGTTCACAATAGCTGAAGATAAGAAAAATTCAAATCTATACGTGACGGGAGAAAATTTTGGACGGAGACACACAACACCAAAAACAACACACGTCCTGGTTCGGCCTCTGGCACACCCTCCTTTTTTCACACCTCCACAAAATTCTACGACGACAACGTTGGTAAAGCCATAGCGTCGAACGGACCAACCTAGACACCTCAGCAAATGATGGAAGTGACTCAAGAAGTTGTAGGCGAATACCTGACCTGTGACGGTACCGGTGCGACCAGTCACCTTCCATATTATTTCGGTGGGTTACGGAATAAACTTCACATGGCATGTCGTAGTCAAAAATAAAACTCAAAATATCGATCATTTTACAATTTACAAATTTAGGGTTCCGGTACAACCGATAGATGTCACAACACATTGCGCGCATTTTTTGCCATGTCCATATATTAATGAAAAACGACATTGCTTCATTTACGTTTGCGTAATGAACTTACTTTTACACCCATTGATATATGGCCAATTGTTACGAGTCATTTGTGGCGCGTCAAAATGGTTTGTGTAAAAATTTTGGGCTTTGAATTTACCCCCAACAGAACAAAAAATTTCTTACACTGATTGTGTATCGCTCTGTAAGGCTGGTGGTCTGTTTAACACGCCCTCTAATTCATTTTTGGACCATACAACATCGGGACCGCTTCGCAAGCGAAGCCTAGAGGCCCGGTCAACTTTACATCCGTGGGGGAGATAAGTTTTTTCCTCTTGCTCGCTTTTTTTAATTGGATTTGTTGTTTAAACGTTTAGCCACGCCACTGGACGAGGCGACATACAGCGGTGAGTAAAGGTTTACGATTTAGGTCTGTGCCATACACTACAGAAGATCAGACAAGACTAGCAGTAAAGACTCTGATGAGGTACGACTGTCGTTGGTAGTGATTACTTGCGGTCCTTTGCGACGCAAGATGACGATCTGTCATATCCGTTGTGTACCAGTCTACCACTGTAAGGTTTTGCAACGTGGGTAGAGTCAGCTAACACTGATAATCGAACTTTCCTGAGGCCGCATCTGACGGCATGCGTGAGAGGAGTGGCTTGCGTCGTTACAAGCAGCGCGCTTTGACGCAGTGTAAAGACATGGGCGTCAAAAATCCTAAAGATGGTGCATTCTGTCTCGGAGACTTAGTAGGCGTCGCCATCGCATATATGGTGTGTAATTCCGGGGCGGCACATGTTCACCCAAGATCCGACAGTAAATCAACAACGTCCGAGCACAAGCCATGTCTACTATGTTTCCAGATCATCGGAGAAGTACACCTTTTAGCTCGTGAGACACGATAACATAGCGAATAAAAAGCTAGGTCTTGTAAAATGTCGTACCACAGTCTTTTATCCGAGTATTACAAGTGTAACTAAAGATCGGCGAACAATAGAAATATCGGTGCTCGAACGTTTTGAACCTGATGGATTTGGGTGACGGACATGGTCCCCATGGAACAAATTCCTATATTGACCCGCTCCGAGACAAAACCGGCACATAGGGCGCGTGGACGCCCGGCGTCTCCCCGACGCAAGTC
>NW_011368153.1:0-21642 GCF_000735185.1 Notothenia coriiceps | reverse complement strand
AAGCCACACACTCTAATTGTTAGCAATGAGCAGGCAACCCAGACGAACTTGCCTCGATCCGACGAAGGTTTTCGCCTGGGTACCCACGCATATCAAGTTCTGAGGCCCAAAGCACGCGAGACCCCAATTTCTCCTGCTACGGGCCATCTCAGTCGATGGTAACCACAATGTTCCACCGCCAACAACAACCGCACAAAAAAAAATTTACGCAAAGATAATTGCTGCGACCGCACACGAGACAAATTAACACCCTTATTGGGTACGCCTGCCTAACGTGTCCTCACGTGGGTAAATGTCTTCGTCCTGAACAGGCGGTGTGGTTCTGGACGGAGAGCACCAGAACGTCGTACCCATAAGGAGCCGGACACATGCCGCAGTTTTTTCGTGGCTGTGTCTTTAGTTGTAATCCCAGTGGCGATCTGTTCATCTGTCATACTGATCATACAGTCAATAACTTTGTTGTTATTAGCATCTGGTTAGCTAAGCTATGCTATATAAGAAGCTTTTTCTACAACCAGTGAGGTAAAGGCACATCTTTATATGATCATTATAGTTATAAAAAAACAAAATAATAAAGTAAACAGGTATAAAATACTATATGACAGTAAATAAAAGTTGTTATTAATAAACAAGAATACAGTTTGAAAGGGGAGTGATTTGTAAAATATCCATAAAGAAAAATAAATCTGCTTCCAGTTCTGTTTCATATGGATGTTGAGAGATGTATCCATAGATCTCCTAATGTTGCTCTCAAAGTGCACCAGATTGATGATTTTAACTTCAACATTTAAAAAAAAATCTTCCCGGGGGAGTCTGCCCCTCGGACCCCACTGGAGGAGGTGAGGACCCCCCTAGAGGAGGTTAGGTCCCCCCCACTTAAATCAGTCCACATGGATAGGAAACTAAATACTTTTGCACACATCTTGTGTCCAATATACTTTCTGTTTTGGTGGTCATGCCACAACCGTGCACGTGAATGCATGCACGAGTCATGGTAAAATATCTGGATTAAGAGGTTGCTTTTTCTTTGCACGGCATGAAAGAAAGGCGAAATGAATGGGCTGTGATTTTAGTATTTTTAAGCAGAGGTCAATCATTTGTAAGGCCCTCGGAGGATGTTGAAAAATTTGAAATGGCCCTTGAGAGGAAAAAGGTTCCCCACCCCTGTAATAGAAGGATGTGTTAAAATTGCTTTAAAACTTTAACATCAGAGAGCACTGACAACCTATTTTTTTTATGTTAAATCTCTCGTTCATGCACATTTCTTTAGTAACATAACAGACTCTTATAAGAATAAATGTGTTCATGTAAAAAAAGAGAGTTAACCATAAATAAAAAAGCTGCTTTGCTTGCTATCATGAAAAAAACATGACAAAAAGCCTGATTGATACAGAGGCTATAATGTCAGCAAGAAAATGCAAAGGGCTAGTATTAATAATATTTCTATTTATGCATGGGAAACTTATGATTTATGATGACCTTATTTAAGATAAGATCAAATATCCATATTAACATCAGCCTCATCTATATCTAGCCTTAAGTTCTTAACCTATTAACCCAGGCAACCCTTCCTCTGCAGAACCCTAGACCTCACACACTGGGCTCTGGTGACCTCTTACCTCCGGGCACGCTGTACCAGGCCCCTCCGTTAGTGATGCCGTCTTTGAAGCTGGAGTCGTCGTCGTTCTTACGGCAGGGGGGGCGGTTGGGGTCGGACATGACTGGGTTGTACATGGAGTAAGACTTGGCCAGAGACTTGAACACAACATCATCTGGACTGGAGCTGTACTCATGAGTGGAGCCTGAGAGGAGGAACGAGAGGGAAGGGAACACACAAGAGCACAATGTTTACACAGCGCCTGGGATAAAGTATTAATTAACTAAACACCTTCATCTGAAACGAATTAAAGGCATGCCTGCGCAAAAACATTTAGTTTACTTTGAGTAATAAATGCACAGGAAGCAGTAGAACGAAACATTCTCCATCTGATTTAGATTAAAGTTACGACTTTCTGAGTGTTTGTTGTTCCATGTAAAGGTCAAATATATGTCTCATTAAATCTGTGGAAGAATTCTCATAACGACTGAGGGAAAAAATGTACACAATGAGCAGTAAAATAGGGCTGGGTTTGAGATTGTGTGTCCAAATTGTGTGTTAATGTACCAGTGCGGGTCTCATCATATGGGTAGTTGGCCACCACGTCTCCTCCATGCAGGTTAGCTGACAGCACGAAGGGGATATCCATGATCCAGTGAATCACTGCTTTGGTCTCTGGAGCCAGCTGCAAAGAAAAAACATCACTAATACTGAAAAATACATAATGCACCTAAAAACAAGTCCAAGAGGCATTTCGGTATCCAAAATATTTCCTTACTTACAACCTACACACACCTGATGTCCTTAAAAACCTTTTCTTGTTGATCCTATTGATAAGTGATGCCTGATGTAGTTTATAGTGTTTGTGCCACAGAGCTTCATTGTTCCTTATAAATGAAACACATCACACTGCTGCACTAGGGTCCATGTTAACAGGCTCTATAGTTTATCATAAACCTGCAATGATCTGCTTTTAGCCCAGTTGATATCAGTAAAAACCGCACTGACATATCGTCACCTTTTGAGATGACATTCCAGGCCGAGTAGTCTCTTTTAGCTCTGGTCTAGGTCACCCTAACCCAGGGGTCTGCAACCTTTTTGACCAAAAGAGCCATTTTGCCCCCTTTTCCAGCAATTGTTTTTGTCTGGAGCCGCAAAACATATTTGATAGCTTGATAGCTTATAAAGTTGTATATATTGTTGCATCATAGACATGCATTTATTATTTATTACATTATAGAAAACTGTTTACCTCTAATAATAAACAAATAGCTCTTATAAGGAGAATTTAAAAAAAATACACAGGCCTACTTTAAAATAAATCAACACAGCACTTGGGGAGTCCTCTGCACATTTGAAGAAAATTAAAATGGGCCCACTTTGAAATAAATAAAACATATAGCTGCACCCTAAAAAGAGTTAACTGATTGAATTATGACTGAAGATCGTCCTCTTCCGTGTTTTTCCTCCAATGCTGTAAATACCCCTCAAGGAAACCAAATGTTTATGTAATAGGGTCTGAAGACGTGCACATCTTACTCCTGTTTCAGTAACACTGTACATGTCAGATTTCTTTTTGTGTAAAATGTTACACTTTATAAATGTGTGACCCATTTGTAGAGATTAACATGGTCAGTAGGATGAAATGGGTTAAGGCTGACCACCAAAGACAAAGTATTTATGGATGCTTTTATGTTTTCATGGGTTTGGTTGGTGATAAAAAGTATGAGCAGCCATTTTAACCATTCATACCGTCTGCTTGCGGTCCCTTTAATCCCATGTTCTCTGTGTTTGTGTACCTTGGTGTTTTCTTCCACAGCCTTCTTCATGTTCTGCAGCAGGTGGTTGTTGGCTCCACCCTCCTTCTCATTGATGTAGATGATGCGGTCCAGATCGGGGAAGTTACGGTTCAGATCCACGCCCTGCGCGTTACTGCGGCCCACAAACCAGTCCTTAATCTCTCCGGGCTGAGCAGGAAACAGGAGATGATATTCAGACACAAAGCTTTAACACATACTAATGCTCCTCTCTATGTGTCAAGAGCCGTGTTGGCTAAATCTGTTGTCTTGTAATCTTGATCTGTCTGGTGCTAAAGCCTCAGATCAGGTTTGTTTACTGGGTGTTATTGTTGTGCTGTTTCATCACCTGAGAGGCGGCCTTCTCGAATCCATCTGGATTCATGGAGGGCATCAGGTGGATGCGAGTGTTGTGGACGAGGTCGATGATGGTCTCGTTGCCTTGCTGGTACTGGTTGCACAGGTACTCAGCCAGGTAGATGATCAGCTCTCTGCCCACGGCCTCGTTTCCGTGCATATTGCCGATGTACTTGAACTCAGGCTCACCTGCAGGGAAGACATAAACAGAGATTTAATTCCACATCATTTATTCCACTTCATTCTGTACAGCGTTTGTACAGCTCATAGCGAGATCATTAACTGAAAACAGGAATGTGTTACAAAGAAGGAGGTTGAATGTGAATGCACCTTTTACCAGCCAATCACATAAGGCCACAGAGCGAAATATCACAATAACGTCACAATATTTGTGAGAAAAGGCCATTTTAGTCATGGAAAACCAAAGAAGAGAAGGTCACTGATAAAGTCATTTGTGAGGGAGTTTACCCTGGACACACACACAAACACTCCCACACAGATCTATAGACTATAACGCTAGTTCTTCACGCTCCAGCAGGGACAAACAAACTGACTCATCAGCTAAAAGGTTAAAGACAATTTAACACAGCAGTGCAGGACTCCATTTGGACACTAAAGAGCGACAGACAGTGGATTATTGACCCACACTGTCACAGATTGGTCTGCCTGAAACTTGTAAGAGGGATGGATCTGAGGTTAGAGACGACTTCACTCCAGGACATGATATGGAAAAAAATTGTATTTTTGTAAGATATGGGCCCAAAATCATGCTGTTTATAGCTTGTAATGAGTCATCCTTCATTACAGCATTAACAAAAACAAAAGCAATGCATATTCTCAAATTCCAAATATAACATTCAAGTACTTTATTAAGAATATTATACATTTTGTAATATACAGACACAATGATCTTAACCCTTTTTACATGTGAAAAGTGTCTGAATTTAAGTTTTTTGATATTGACATGTGAAAAGCCTTTTTCTCAACTAAACAATGCTTTTATGACCAAGATTGCAAGGAATTTGTTTTTGTAATAAACCTTTTAAGCCAGTACGTTTTTTCTACCAGCAAAAAAGGTAAAAGCCCACTCTTCTGCTCTAATTGTAAGTGTGTTTTTTCCTATGCAAAGCCATGGATAAACAGGCATGGTGACAATTGTTTAGCTTGATTTCTTTATAAATGACTTAAACGATAAATGCATTTTATAATTATCTTACTACTAATACAATCTTAAACAAAATGTTGTTGACCATGTTGTCATCCAACATGACTGCTTTCCTTTACCTGCCTTTCTTCATCATCATCAGGAGATATTGGTTTTATATGTTGAGCTTTTGATATCGGTGTGCTCAGTAAAGCTGTGTTTTAATGACCCGGCTCCAACCATCTGTTTACTACACTAATTAGCTGTTTCCTCTCTGAATCACTTTGTGCAAGCTTACAGTATACAAACACATAAACACATTAGCTAAAGTGCTACTAAGGAGTTATATAAAGCCGTGCACAAAAGGACAAAGAGGATGACAAAGTAGGTACTGTGGCCACTCTTTTGATTAGCTACAAACCAGAGAACAGTGGCTTTCTGTGGCTAGTCGGGGAAAAAAATCCAGTTTTTATTGAGGTGCTTTTTTTTGTGTGTTTTAATGTTTTTACCTCTATTCTGATCGGGCGATTTCCAGGGATTCTTCTCCTAATTCCCATCATTAAGTTCAATTTGTTGCTTGTATAAAAGTAATGCTTTCAAGATGAATTTATACATGTGTGTCAATATTTGCATCTTCTTGATCCAGTGTAGAGTTTTTTCTTGAGTGTTTGATGTTTCCCAGTGGCTACACACACACACACACACACACACACACACACACACACACACACACACACACACACACACACACACACACAAAGTTGTACTCTGCCTAAATGAATTAGTATGTCTCAAACTATTACACAGATGCTCAGTATCTGGAGGCCTTCCCTTACTCCTACACATGTAAGAATTAATGAATTTGAGAGGCAGGGGGGTAATGGTAATTTACGGCATATAGATGTTTGTATTAATTAGATTTATTGTAATTTTTGCTACTTGTGCTTATGTAAAATAACTATTTGAAGAGATATGCAAACAAGTTTAGCCATAGGTGGATTCTCTGCACGAAGGCAAGCAAGAAACTAGGACAAATCAAAATGTCCTTCTTCTCTCCGGAGCTACCAAGTGTTGTTCTACCTTATTTCTCTGTATGTCAAACTGTCTGCACCTCTCTGAGCTTTTACTCTCCTGTGCAAACACATGACAGGACACTTGAAGTAAATTAAAAGGTTCACATGTACATTTTTCATACTTCACATAAGGGCAATGTGGTTTTTGGACAGTTTATCATTTTCCATTTGCGTTTTACAATCATAAACGATGTTCACGGATTAATTTGTTATATGCAAAACATCATTTTATGTATTTGGTAAATGCACAATAGGGTAGATTTAAATAAAAAAACTTGGAGAGTGTGCACACCCAAACCAAATTGGGTATAGACACAGGACGACAGCAGTGCACAAAGGAAAACGAAGGGTAGTCCGCACTCAAATTATTGTAAGCTCCAAAAAACTCTAAGCATTTTGACCGTTAAAGATTTTCTTCAGGCAAATATGTGTTCAAAGAATGATGGGTGTTGTGTTCTCAAAATTGAAGGACGAGCTGTCATTTTTGTCTGTAACCAACTCCATTAAAGGTCAGCAATTTGTGGAAAATACGGTTTCCCAGAGGTTGTCTTAAAAGGTCTTGTGTTATCCAATGCACTATTTTGTTACTAAAACTAGCAAACATGGAGGTTTTATATATATTTGTATCCTTAGTCAATCATCAAAACAAATCATTTAAGTAATTCATTGTTCTTGAGCCTATAGAAAGCCAGCTTTGTGTTAAAGAACATCTTGAAAGAAGATAGAAGCTTTGTTTAATTTTAGATATTTAGTGTGTGTACAACCTCTCCTCCTTTAGTTTCAATAGTGTGAAAAATTAGAGAGAGTTACTATAGATAGATATCCCTGAGTGTGTGTGTAAAAGTGTGATGTTGCTCCTCTCCTCACAGATCATATAACACATCTAAGGCAGACAAAACCTCACTTTATTATCTTTCGCTTTATCAGGACTAATCACAATGTGCCTGGCAGGTGATCAATACAGTCTCCATGGTGACCACGTAACAATGACTGCAGCCAGTCATTAGGGAAGCACCCTATTGAAGTGCTCTTAGTCGTCGTGGCAACACTGACACGGGCAGGTGCTTAGGGAGACAAATCAACTCGGAGGATGAGTAAACACACTCAGACTGTCTGCCTCAGACAGACAGACAGACAGACAGACAGACAGACAGACAGACAGACAGACAGACAGACAGACAGACAGACAGACAGACAGACACAATAAAACATTATAAAACAGCTGTACAACGTGTACAAAGTCTGTAGACCGTTTACAATCGAGCTTCTTCTGTAACTCAACCTCCATTTCTCTCTGTTTTGTATGTTTTATATTTAGATTATCAAAAAATATATATACACCAAACAACTGATGTGATGCCCACTTAAACAGGTTTTCTTAATAATACTTTAAGATGCCTATGAGGATGCCTTTAAATGTATCATGTTGTCCGACAAAGAGTCCAGACCTCAGTTGACTCATATTCTTCATTTTAACAAACACATACAATTGGTAACAAATGGTAGCATTCACCGACAACAACCAAAGAGACTGGAAAACTCATTTGACATGTTTTAGCTTTTTCAGAAGATTTGAATACAAGAAGTAAACCAACAGTGAAAGGAGAGTGAAAAGAGGTGGGGCTTTGGCTGCTTGTATGGCCAATACACAGCGTGACATGAATCATGCTTGTTACCCAGCATGTTGAGATGCAGCATATGGTGGAAAGAGAAGCACAATTCAAATGTTTGCAGAAGAAGGAAAGAAACAGAAATGAAGCTTTGTCAACAGAAGAAGCAAATCAACACAAAGAAGAAGAAGGAAAGCAGAGTGAAGGCAGAGCGGAGGAGGATGCATGTCGGAGTCTGATGTATAATAAATGACCTCTGGCTGATGGCTTGGCCTTTCTCTCCTCTTTCCGTTTCTGCTTCTCCCTTATTCCCTCTACGTTCTTTCGCCCGTACTTCTTCTTGTCCCTCATCGCCCTTTCACTCCTGTTACATTTCCCGTTTTCTCAATCATCATTCCTTTCTTCTTTTTTTTTTATCTCATCCTGTTCTTCCTCTCAGCTGTTTTTGCTATCTGTGCCTGAAGAGGCTCCGCACAGCTATAATGGCCTTTCAATGCACTGGGATTGCACTCTATTCTCCTCCACTGTATGGATACTATTAAACCCATGTCTGCCTGTTTTTCACTTTATATTCAATATGTAATGTGATACATATCCAGCGGTGTAGCTGGCTGCTACACATATGACCGAGCATCTGTGTGCGTGCTCACTGGAGATTACATACTTCCTGTGTCGTCCGATAAAACACTCCAGCGTCTCCCCTATATGAGAGGGTCCACAGTATATTGAAGCAGTGCCTCATACTGACTTTTTTTTTTGCACCTTCAGACAAAGCCAAAACCATTACAATATAGGGTTTCTCCTCACACTAGAAGCTTTGTAAATAGTTCCAGACATGAGAGTCAGAAGAGTTTGGCCGGAGCTCATTTCACCGCAGAGAAGCCGCTCTTTTCAGCCCTTAAACACTCCGATATGGCCCAGCTGCAAGAAGTAAACACCTCCTCCTCCTCAAATGAGAAAACATGTCAGCGCTGATGAATGGTTGGCGGAATATTGAAAATCTTTAACTCATAGTTTCTATATTTGAAATTCAGCCAGTATTATGATCATGCCAGTAAAACAGTACATTTACACTAAAGCTTTGGTAATAGTGAGGAATTCAGGTGTTGGTAGAGGTTTTGTTGGACAGAGCCAGGCTAGCTGTTACCATTCTTTGTGCTAAACTTAGCTAACCTAACCGGCTGCTGTCTCTGGCTTTACGCAGTTTAGCTAGATGACATAGTATCAAACATTTTATCTATAACCTCTGTAGTCTACATTTACTTGTAAGGGATATACCCGGCTCTTTATCTGCTAATTGTTCATGTTTCTTCACCAGCTAGTCTCTAGCTCTCAGGTAGCGCTAGCTAGAGATTTCTTGTTGAGAACAGTTGCCTGCTGCAGACAGAAACGGCATTGATGGAAGCGGAGAGAGTTAACCTAAAGGAAGGCTTTTAGCAGGATGTAAAACCAAAACAATGTGTTTAATGACTGATTGGGAAACACTGCTTTGAAGGAACTTAGATGGGAACTGCAGCATTAGAGTCCCTTTTCACCAACAAGTAGTCAGGTGATCTGTTGCTAATATAAAAATAATGACTAAAAACTATTTAAGAAGAGTATTAGAGTAACTTGAGTTTATTCCAACCACTGTATGGTTCCTATACTGCATAGATTTATATGAATATGTTACCAGTGTGTTTACTCTCTGGGCTATAGGCATTTCCTGTGCTGCAGTGTGACAGATGGCTGCTCACCGACAGATGAGCCCAGGACCGTCGTCCTCCGTCCAGCCAACCACGAGCTGCCCGTCAGCTCAGTGCACTAAGCCGATCTGTTTCCCCGGCAACTGCTATTTCGGCTCCACCTCAGAGTTTCAACACACTGCGAGGTCGGATAAAATATTGGTCTGTCATTTTAAAGGGGAATCTTAAAAGAGGTTCCTGTCCTTGTAGATTTCACACACACATTTATCTAAACCATCTTCCTTCACTCTCCTTTTGACATGTCAGTCTCTGGAGCTCTTTTCCTCTGTTTCATCCCCCTCCTTGCTGTGGACGTTTTGCTTAGCAGAGGTAGAAGGAGAGGAACAGAGAGAGGAGGGAGGGGGTGCTGCCCCTGTTGGAAACTCATCTGGTAGTAATAAGGTCTCCACTCCGCTACTGTGACTCATGCCGACGCACGCCCACCAGACTATTACGGGCTTATTCAGTACGCACATACGGTCATTAGACTCGGTGACCATGCAGCTAAACACACACGATCTGTGGTGCACCGTTCAGACCGCACAGAGAAGAAAATACACCTTTACATGAGACATATAGTTAAAAACACCACAAACTGGCCTGTACCCATATAAAGTGTAATTATAGGCAATGTTTTTTCTTTTTTTTTTGAGGGCTGTTTCAGGGTACTTGGAAGAAATTAATCACTTCCTGCTGCAACAGTTAAACCTCCTGTTTGTTTTGAGAGTCAGACTGAAATCACTGACGGGTATACATTCATTAAGGTTAAATGTATCCTTTAAATGTGGAATTACTGCTTTTGGTGCACTGATGTTTTCATTTTGTGGAAGTTTTATGGTTAATATTAATCTGTATATTGAATTAATAATACACATATTTTACATTGTGTAAAAAGTCCAGTGAATTCTTTTTTAAGCTTTTGTGCGGTAATGGTTACGGATTCTTCACCTCATGCTCATATATCTCAAAATGAATGATTTCACTAATGCAAATTATTTTTGATATGTCGATTTGTCTGCCCTATTTTGGATTATAAAATGTCCAATTTGGTTTTGTTATTTAACAAAATGTATTCATGAAAATATATTGTTGTCTTGAATTGACTTATTTCCATTATTGAAGCTAGATCATTTTCACAATCTTTATCAAGATTGAGATTCTGACTATTATATTATAAAAGCTATATTTTGCTATGGTGTGATTTCATTCCAGATTGATGTAAAACACAAAAGGGAAGAAGTAAAGGAACATGTAATAGAAGCTGGCTCTCCATGTTCGTCTCCATCTAACAGCTTGAGGTAATCTAGGCCATGCTCCTCCATTTTCAAAAACACTTTTGAATAGTGATTCTTTTTTTATGGTGACATTTGAGAATTGTTTTCTACTCCTGCTGTTTCATGGCCTATATCCTGAAGCCATCAGAAGCTTTAAAAGGTGATGTTGATCTCCTTAATGCACTCAAGTGATAAAACTGAGACATTTTCCCCATTTGAGGCGTGACTTAAGAAAAAGGAGAAGGTGCTTTGCATCTAAAAGCAGCAGTGGTGGTCTGCAGTTCCTGTGGCTGGTGAAAACTGCCCTTCAATCAAAAGGTCTCACATATGCTGACTTCTTCTACTCTATGGATTCCACCAGCCTGCAGTCGGGACCTGACAACATCAAGGAGGGTGATGGAGATGCAGGGAAGTCAAGACATTACTCAGATCCACTAAGAGACACCATAACTAGTCCAACCCTATCAAGACTTCATATAATATTCAGTCAAAGGCTTCCTCTTTTGAAGGCCTTGCATGGAATATTTTCTCTCATATGCTGCAACCAACACCACTGACACATCTGCTTTTGATTGGGAGTCATATAAACTCATATGGCAGCCCAAACGAGCCGGGGCAATATGATCAGCCCCGTTTGGCATGTTTTTCCCAACATCACGACTCGGTATAAGCACGAAGAGATCTTTATCAACCAGCAAAATGGCGGCTTTGCGTGGCTGATCCCACAATCTATCATCTAGAAACCTCTGAAGTGATGCAGCAGGCCCCTGAATGCACCGCACACACCTGCGCTCCTCCTCTGCTCTTCCCAAGTCATTTCAGCCCCCATCAGCCACACGGATGGTCTCTAATTAACCCTCACATTAAATAAACGCACCTGCAGCCTGCTATGCGCAATAGTGCGTGATGTGTTGGTGTTATTATCACAGCTTGTTATAATGGGTGAAGGAAGTCGGGGGACAAAAGGCAGCAGGGATGGGGTGCATTCACCGCATTATGATGACTTTCTGTATGCGTAAAACTGACCAGGTTCGTGCGTCCCGGGATTGTCTGACATCTCCAGCACCAGCAGCTCGCGGCCCTCGAAGCTCTCCCCGATGGTGTAGATGCGGGTGATGGTCGGGCACTGCAGCCACACCGACACCAGAGCCTTCCGCAGCTCCTCATAGCGGTGGTACTCGAAGGAGATCTCCCCCTCGGTGCCTGCTGCTGCCGCGCTGACTAGGGCCACTGCGGCCCCGAATAAAACTACCGAAGTGAAGAGTTTCATCTTGACGTGTCCTCTTGTCCCTAAGCCCTGTCTGTGTGTGTCGGTCCCAAGCCTTATCTCTGTGCTGCAGCTTCGCTACAGGCTATAAATATTCTCTCTCTCTCTCTCTCTCTCTCCCCTCCCTCTCTCTCCCTCTGCCCCTGTGTGATGCTCTGAGTCTGAGCGCAGACTCCCTCCAAAGTCAAGCCCACACAAGAGTTTCACATCCGGTCACAGATTTCATTAAAGTATTAAGAAACCGACAAAATAATGTCACTGTAACTATATTTTCTAAGGTTTAAATTCACGCCTAGCTACTAAATGTTCTCAGACAGACAGAAGGGTGTCGCCTTGACCATTGTAGAATCGGAGGGATGAAACCCTGTTTAATGGTCACACACAGCACACACAGTGAAATGTGGCCTCTGCATTTCCCCCTAGCGACCTCCATATTTAGGTCTGGTCGGGGACTTGAACCGACGACCCTACAGCTCACAGTCCAAGCCCCTACTGACTGAGCCACCGCCGAACATCAGATCTCTGCATTTGACCCATCCTAGTGTTAGGAGCAGTGAGCAGCCGTTAGGTCGGCGCTCGGGGAGCAGTGTAGGGACAGCGCCTTGCTCAGGGGCACCTCGGAGTCACTTGGTCGTTCCGAGACTCGAACCGGTAACCTTCCGGTTCCTAGGCCGAGTCCCTACGGACTATTGTCAGGCAAATATCAGAATCAGAATCAGAATCAGAAACAGGTGTATTACCAAGTAGGTTTACACGTACGAGGAATTTGACTCCAAGATCATATGGATCTTTAGGTTTGTAATTAGAATGTATGCAAGTTTCGTCCGTCTGGCCAACATTTCAATGGCCTGTAATGTAATTTCCCTAGAGGTGAGACTTTCCCCCCTGTTGTCTTTCTCCTGTATAAAGTGCTTGTTTTTCTGTTGTAACAGGGTCAGACCCTGGTGTTTTCTACTAGTGCAGGACCTCTGGCCTTTCCAGCTGGAAATAACATTGATTCTGTTCAATGCTATAACTCTTTATTAAATAACACAACTTTGGTTTTAGCTTGTATATTTATTATTTTCTTACCAGAAGGTGATTAAGTGTGGAATTTCCACCACATTTAGGATAACATAAAATAAGTGTTCTGTAGTTGTAGTGCAAATATGGTAAATATGCAAAAACAAAATATAACCTAAGGTATCAAAAAGGTGCAAATTCTAAATATATTTGATGCCAAAGTCAAACACAGTAGCCTACATATAAATGCTTAACAGTAAGGTGCAAATCTTAAAAGTATACAGCATGGGGTTATTTTTGATCAAGACAATAAAAACAGTCTATATTGAAACCAAAAAGACCAATCTGAATAAATGGACATAGCCATGGCAAGTAATCCAATACAACTCGGCATTTTATTACTTCCTGCTTTTTTCGTGTATCGGTATCTAATTATAAAACATCAAAACATACAACTGACTGATCTGCTCTGTTCATCTTGACTGGTAGACAATGATTGTGATGGAAATTGACATTATGAAATTATCTAATCAAGCAATATAAAGATGTCACTTTTGGCTCTCAGTTGTTTGGTATTTTTCCCTCCTTTTAATCACCAAAGGGAATATAAAGATTAAACAATAATACTGGGAGTCCAAAAACGAACGGGGTTCGACCATGTTTTGCATTCATTTCCTCATGTGTTTAATCACTTAGTTTTGGTCCATGGTATAAATAGTGCCTCACTTCCTGTTTGCTGGCTGCTGTTGGCTAACTTGACTCAGCAGCAGCAGGGGTGTGTCCACAGTGCAGCAGAGAGGAGATGAAGGGAACCTACAGCAGCAAACACACTCACTTCCTCCATCAACAGCAGTGTACTGTTAATCTACACTTATCTAAAATATGAAGGTAATCAAATGTCTTCATGTAGAAAATCGTATAAAAAACTAAAATATGTGGTTTCCCTCTGCAGCTAGTCAAGTTGCAGTTTACATCCATGTCGGTTCAACATGTCATCACTCTATAATTGTGTGAAATTATCATAAGTGTAATAATTCAAGTTTTTCCCAAAAATTGGTTTGTGAGGTGCAGTGACCTCGACCTTTGACCCCGGAAATCAAATCCTGTCATCTTTGAGTTCAAGTGAGCCAAATTTAAAGAAGAACCCTCAAAGCATTCCTGTTGTATTACGTCCTTGAGAATGGGATGCATGTACAAACATCCAGAAAATAATACGCGTAAATAAAGCTCAACACAACTACACAAAGCCTAATCAAATGTGTTTGTATATTTAAAAAAATAACACAACATATTAAAGCTTTTTTTGTAAAATCAGGACATCATTTATTTATTAACATTAACAAAATAGTCTTGAACAAATTGAAAGTTCCATATGAGCCAATCTCCTTTTATTAAAAAAATAACATGAATTTGCATCAAACATGCTTGACTTGAGTTTGGACAGCCCCCACAGAACTGTAGCTATCATGCAACGTCACTCTGACTCAGTTTAACTCAAGAGGAAGCGCTAAAGTGCTAAAACATTCAGAGGTATATGGAAGAATTTCATAAGGAAGTCATATGGTACAAACGTCATGCAATGACAAAGCAAAGCAACAAATTCAAACAGGATTTAGTTTTTTTTATTCGCAGCAAAAAAGGCCAAAAGACGGACTGAAGTTGATACAGTCCGCTGACAGGCGAGTGGATGAACAGAGATGTTTACTGCTCCTTCTTGTCTCCCAGTTTCTCCTGGTATTTGTTGAACTGGCTGTCCGTCATCAGCAGCTTGTCCCACCAGGTGAAGGTGGAGGCGTAGTTCCCAACGAAGTTCATGTGGTGGAAGTCGTGGAAGCGGGTGCCGGCGTAGAACGGGATCAGATGGAGTGGGTTCATAGGGATGTCATAACCACTGAGAGAGAAAACGATAAAAAGGGAATTAATGTCTGTCTGCTATTTATTCATAAAAAAAAGAACATTTTGTTCTTTCTTAGATCTAATAGGTCAATATTTTCTATTTAAAGCATTCTCGAAGAAGCTTTTCAAATGAGACGCACATTTTGAAATTATCAATAATTATGTTTGTGTTTGTCCTGATTACGTGATGCATATAGTTTGATTCTGTTTTCATGTTGCTGCTAATGGTTGAATATGAAAAGATGGCTAGTTTTTCTATTGCACTGCACATTTTCCCATTAAAACAATATTTGTGTTTCTCTTATATTAAACACTGTTGCACTATTGGCTAAATAAAGTATTTTATGTAAAGATGAAAAAAACCTGACTTTTGTCACAAGCATTGTTTTATTTTAGATGGTATATTTTTTTTAAAGGGTTACAAATGACATTTGTTTGTAGTTTATTAAAGCAAGTCTGCAGGATAAATGCTAAGTCAGTACTTAGTACTTAAAAATATGGAAGATATAATGTATTTAATAATAACTACCTAAAGGAGTTCTTTGTGATCTGATAACATCTGGTGATCTGTGTGGCCCTCTAGTGGTCACCGCTATACATTACTGACATGTAACATACGAATTGTGCAGTGTATTGTAATCAGTGATGTGTTGCAGTCAATGTCTCTCTTGAGTCATAGCATTAAGCAGTCCATGTGAGCTACATTTCTACCTGCAGAAAGTGATGAAAAGGGAAGAAAAAAAACGAAATGACAGGAAGAAAGTGTCCTACCTGTGGACATCGATGGTCTCCAGCAGGCGGAAGGACACCCAGGCCCACAGCAGGAACACGTGGTTACAGAACATCATGATGCCGATGAAGAAACCTGTTCCCAGGATGAGAGTCTCAGCAGGATGAGCGTACTCTGCCTGCATGCCGAACGGAGACTGAGGGACAGAGGAAGAATGTAATGAAGACTATTCAGGTGTGGTGTTTAAGTAAAGACAATAACCAGAGTGGTGTGTGTATTTATCTTATCACTTGTGTGTTTTACTCACGGTGAACTCGTGGTGGACTTTGTGGATGTGTTTGTAGATCTTGCGGTGGTGCAGCGCGCGGTGCAGGAAGTAGTGCCAGGTGTCTTCAACCACTGCGCAGCCGAAGCACTGAGCCACTACGTACGGCCTGGAGGAGGAGACGAGGAGAGAGAGGAGGGACATCCTTAGAAACGCACACTGAGATATTCAAATTAACTGTGACCGGTGTATCCCGCTGAATGCGGTTAGTGTAAAGAATGTAATTTCTTAAAACTGCCATTTCATCTCTTTTTATGTGATTTTTCTCATATTGCCTACATATGGATATTGCACTAACATTCCTAAAAAAATGTTTTTTGTTTTTTTCAATCTCGCGATCGACGTATTGGGCACCCCTGCTCTATTTGTATAATTTACGTTATTGTCAACAAGTGGAAAATATTCTTTTGTTTCTTTTAAAGCAGTATTACATGCAGGCATTTTCTTTCGTAAAGCAGATTGATGAAGGCATGAGAAACACCTTTCTCGTTTTAAAAAATACAATAATTTCTGCTGGATATCTATGCGTCATTAAATTGAATGCTTTTCAGAGCTTAAACGTTACCATTATCATAGATAGCCAGTGTTGGGCAAGTTACTTCCAAAATGTAATATATGTGACCTGCTCTATCGAAATCAGTCGCATTGACCCGAAGACACATTTTGCACACACACACACACACACANGCTATTTAGCTTTCCAGGCGATGCTGCCTACCTGCTCGATGTAGCTGACCAGTGAGTTGCGGTTCTGCTCCCAGTAAGTCTTCAGGTTGTCCTCACTGGGGAACCCCAGTGAGGACAACCTGAAGACTTACTGGGAGCAGAACCGCAACTCACTGGTCAGCTACATCGAGCAGGTAGGCAGCATCGCCTGGAAAGCTAAATAGCTCTATCTCAGGGAAATATAGTAAATGGGGTAAATAAAAATCGGTAAGATGATGGTCGAGAAGTCTTTGTACTTAAATAATATAAACAACTTGTTTGTGAGTTGTACTGTTCTAAAGGGGACAACAGATGCATTTTCTCCTTATCATTTTCTATGACACCTTTTTTGGCCAAGTAAGGGCTAAGTAAGATCAACGATTACGACTTAGTTAAGGTTGGGCAAAGATTGCCTTCATGGGGAAACCAGTGTTGACTGTTGTCAGAGGATGTGACATAAACTGCTGTCTCACAGTTTCAAAGTCACAACCATCCACCCTAACCTCAGAGGTTTTCTTCATGCATGACAACACAACACCACTTCCACTTTTGTTACTTAAAGAGTCCATTGTTAGCATTATTGCAAAATGTACATTTAAATCCCATTAAACCCATTTCCCGCCCTGTTTCCCTGAACCAAACATTGATTATTCCTCTTGGTGTGTTTGTAGGTTCACCGGGGTGTAAAGGGCTTTGTGCGTGACCTCCAGGGAAGCCCCATTTTCAATGCCAGCATCTCTGTGGAGGGCATCGACCACGACATCACCACAGGTATCAGCATCCAGTGAAAATTCACACAATCCTGACAACCATGTATAGCTCAGTGACATGAGGTGTGCCACGAATGTAATGTATGATGTTGTAATGCCCTCTGGTGGACAAACTCAGTAGTGCATCACTTTCTTAGCAGCTCTGTTGGGTGCTTTTTTACATGTATTAATGAGAAAATCTGTATTTTGTAGCCAAAGATGGAGACTACTGGCGCCTCCTTGCTCCAGGAAACTACAAAGTGGCAGCCACTGCCCCAGGATACCTGACGGTCATCAAGAAGGTGGCTGTTGCCTTCAGCCCTGCAACCAGGGTGAGACTCACAGACACACAACTCTGTCTCACATTCACTGTGTGCTCTCTTTTTGTTTCCAAAAAGGTAGTATACAAGAAGTGCTTTTTGCTGAATCTCGAACTGCTGATTTATTGTGAATATTTTAATATGGGAGCATGTGAGTAAGAAATTACCTGATTTGGTTACGGTACACATATGTACAGTAGGGGGACTGACTACCAAGAATTGAGATAAACCGTTTTTATTTTTTTATAACAATATGTTTATCAAGTTACATTTAATTTATAATAAAAAAAGAATGAACATTATGTATCCATATTTAAATGTATCCAGTATTATTCTATCTAAAACATATACATAATATAAACATACAGATTAATGACCAAACAAAATTTAAATAATAAAAAAGGAAATTAACTGCTAATACATACATTGTACAATTATTTATATTATTATTAGCTGTTTTGGTCTTTTTTATGGGGCATGGTAATAAGCCTTGCTCATTTTAAGCTCTGAAGTGGGAGTCTTTACTTATCAATGAATTTGTTGCAAAATCTAAAACAATCCAGTCTATGGTAGGACATTTCTAACTTGGAATATGTAAAAGAAGAACTCTCTTTTAGTTTATTATGTCTAATCCGTTGTTTTCTCCGTCTCAGGTGGACTTTGAGCTGGAGTCTCTGATGGAGAGGAAGGAGGAGGAGCGCGAGGAGCTGATGGACTGGTGGAAGATGATGTCGGAGACTCTGAACTTCTAAAGCGTTTTGTCTGGCTGATGATCGGACCGTCTGCACAACGATGTAATATATTCAGCATTTTGTGTGGCGGTCCACTCTTAAAAGAAGAATATATTGTCTCTTTATTTGTTTTGTTCTCTTTTCGATCATTATTTTATGGATTATTACTGTTTTATTAATGTAATGGTTTGCCTCATACTCCTGTTGAATATCCTGCAGACACAGAAATAGACACAGGAGGACTTTGCAGGTAGTTTGTTGGCAGTGAGATCGGTGTTGATTTCTGTGGTATTGTGTTCTTCATCGTACACGTGATTTGGTAACCATGGCACCCATCTATATAATCAACGATTGACTGAGTAATTGTGTATGTAAAAGAGCTGTTTACATCATTACCACATGGATCCGTCGAAAATTATTCATTATTTTAACTGTTTTAAATGTCTCCGTTTCTCCAGGCTTTAGTAAAATTCAACAAAAAAAACACACTCCCTTTTGATTCACAGTAATTTGCACACACACATTAAATCTGTTTTTCTCTATGTAAAATTTGCTACGGTTTAGAGAAAGTCTGGGACATTAAAAGCACTGTAAAATTACTGTAAACATTATATTGTAAAAAATATATACATGCAGCACCGTTTCCCTGTTTGTTATCGATGTTGAGATCTCTTTTTTTTAAACTGACGGCAGCACAGCTTTGATTTTTTGCACAAGATGAATGGTTATAATATATACTGTATTTATGAACTATAGGTATAGCAAGAAATGTGTGGTTTTGTAACTTAAAAATCTAAGAAACAAGGCCATAACATCGTTAAATCAGTCCACTTGAGTCTACCAAAAGCCTTTTCCTTTGTACGTGCATTTCACAGGTAAGACTGTGGTACATAAGGAAATGTGGAACATGCACAAGTTGTGTTTTTCAAGGATAAATTAACACTAATCTTCTAAGTAGATACAGAAAGTTTAACTGACTGTAGAGATGAAGTTCACCTGGGTTGAGACCGCAGAAATAAATTATTGAATGTATATCTATAGAAACAGTTACAAATGTAAAGAATGAACTGATCAATAAAACTCCCATCTTTATGTTGTCAATCTGAAGTCCAGTGTCTACTTTTGTGTCAGCTCATTCACATTAACAGTAGCAACAAAAAGACAGAGATTAGGAGTGTCCAACATGTGAAGCAAAGTGTAGTGTGTTAAGGTACCATGTACTATTACAGCAAACACCAGATGTATATATCAAGTATTAGCTGGCATATGACATTCCATGTGAACAAATAGGCTAATATTTTGTATCTTAACAAAGACAGCAACAGTATTGTATGCCTGCCTATTCAATTGAATAACCAAATATACACCTTTAACCAAAACTGATCTAATGTATTGCATGTAAAGCACTTGGTGACTTTGTTTTGAAAAGAGCTGTAGCCTATACATAAAGTTATTATTATATTATAATGTAAAAAAAAATGCTATATTAACCCTTATCAAGCCTTCTTAGTCTTTGTCTTCTAATAATATAGAATTATGATAGTAGTCAACATAAATTAAATAAACTATTGAACATACATTTTGAGTCCCTCTGGGAAGTTTTGCAGTTATGAGTAAGTCCTTTATGCAAGATGTGGTATCACTTTCTCTTTTTTGTCTATATTTATTATTATTACGAGGTATTAGTTAATGGTTTGTGACTTAATGGTGGAGGATTTGTCAAATATTAATGTTATTATAGTGTTGTGATGTGATTATTTTTGAATAAATAAAGAAAATACACTCTTTAGGGAGTGGTTGGACTGGAGACATGTTTCAGCTTCATGGTTGCTAGGAGGCTAGTTGCCAGGCTTTAATGTGAGTGTGTTCTATAATATAACCGCTAGGAGGCTAAACAACCTTTAAACAAGCTAACAGGTGCACCACTAGCATCAAAACAATGGTTTAAAAGCAGTTTAAAAGTCGTTATGGCTAACTGGGTAACGAAAAGTCGCCTGCTTACACACCGGACAGAAGAACAACGTCGTCGCCCCCCTTAAAGTATTTTCTGATGAATGTAAGTTCAACATTGTATTACCTTGTTTTAGCTTTTGTTTATTCATCACCAACCACTTAACTTTCAGCATTAGCTTTATCGTTAGCTTGCTGATTAGTTGCTTACGTTGGTATGTTTGGTGCTTAAAAGATGACTTAACGGTTAAGGTTATTATGGTATTTAACCGGAGGTGGAAGAAGTACTCAGATCTTGCACTTCAGTAAAATTACAAGTACCAGAGACTAGGAATACTGTTTTACATTATACTCAAAGTACCAAAAGTAAAAGTACTCATTTGGCAGATCGACCCACTTCAGAATAATATCTATAATATGTTTTGATTATAATAATTATTGATGCATATATATTTATCATAGCTGGTAAAGGTGGAACACATTTTATAATTGTAGTTACTGCTGGGTATTTTACGAATGTAGTCAAAGTGTAACTAAAGTCCTATTTAAGTGCTGATTATGTTTTATATCATATATGCAAAGTAACTTAAAGTACTACATAAATGTAGTAAAGTAAAAGTACAAAGAAGCCGAAAATGAAAATACTCAAGTAAAGTACAATTCCCTCAACATTGTACAGCACTTGAGTAAATGTACTTAGTTACTTTACCCCACAGTATTTAACTGTGTATGGTAATTCGTTCATTCATTTTCAATTATTATGGGTATAAAAAGTTTTTCATTTATGTGGTGATGTCCTACTTTTTTGAAGTCTGTATCAAGTCATGTCGGTATTTTCAATCTCTCAGACGGTTTCTGTTGGAGTGCATCTGCAATGCTTCTACAACACAATGTCTCCTGTACTGTGAGTGTGAACGTACTAGCACAATATACTATAATCATCAAAATGTTAAATATGTACAGTATTGTACGAATGAGGTTTCATTTTATAACTTTAGGACTACATTAAACATTAGCCCTCCAAAAGCTGTTGGAAGGATGACCGTCTAAAGTTTGATTATAAACTGGTTGAAGTGTGGTTGAGAAAATAATCTTAGTACTTAAGTTTGGAGGAAAAGTTTGGAAATTGCCATACCCGAGTGATAGTGTATATGTAATGCAAGTTAAACAGTAGCTGTAAAACCATGTGTTCAGGTACTTACTAAAGGTCTTAATGCATAATCCATGCACATATTATTATTATTACACACACACACACACACACACACACACACACACACACACACACACACACACACACACACACACACACACACACACACACAATCCCACAAACACTCTCTCTCTCACACACACACACACACACACACACACACACACACACACACACAC
>NW_011368152.1:0-3871 GCF_000735185.1 Notothenia coriiceps | reverse complement strand
CCTGTTTTGGATAGTGTGCCGTTGATGGGCTTCATTCCGTTTCAAAGTGCTGTTTGAAGCTCGGTTTAACCTTGGCGCACTGCCACTCCAACATCCAATCACAGAGATTGAGGACTAATCACGGCGTTTGCCAAGCAAAGCGGCTGGTGTATGGGATGAGTTTTGTATCATAAAGATAAAGCAACACTTTCTCATAAAAGTCAGAGTCAAGCAAAATCAAATACATTTCAAAAATAAAACTATAAGTTGCAAACAAATCATTTGTGTAATCATGTAAACTATAAGTCTTTTTTTCCTTGTTTTAACATAGGTTTTTGTTTGCAGTTCTTGTTTCTTGTTTCTCAATGCTCTCGCTGCAGCTTTCTCATTTGCGATCCTTCACTTTTTGTTTGAGATTCTGACACAAACCTCCCAGGTTGGCGGGATTTTCAGGGGTGCGTCCCCATTGGCTACTCACTTTTTGAGTGACAGCCCACTACGACACAGACCATACAGTGCAACTCATGCAGCAAACTCCGGAGTTCACTCGGCCACGTTAGTGTCGGTGTCTCCTGGGGAGTTTCATGAACACATCGGACTTATCTTATGGATTGCTATGCATTACACTTGTGTTGTGTAGTTTATACTTTATTCTAACTTTAAATATTTTAATATCTGAACACACTGCTGCTGTTAAATAATTTCCCAATTTGGATTGATAAAGTGTCTGTCTATTTATTTATTTTATAGATTAAAAAAACACATCTATGTATTTTCAAGCTAAAGGTGATACACAATATAAACTGTATACTATTCCTTTTTCAAAGACATGTTACATTTCAAAAGCATATATTGCTATGTTTAGGACAAACGATTAAAGACTGCTTTAATTTAACAATTTCTACAATATAAAAGTGGCAGATTTGCTTTATTAAACAGACCAGACCTAGGCTGCATACCAACACAATTAGGACCATGCTCACATCTTACTCTGTTGGTCTGAAGAGCTGAAGCATTCATACACAATGGATACAAACTGTGTTGTCTCATTCTCTATCCTGTGAGAAAATGATATACATTTAGCATCAAAAATTCGACATACTATTCCTAGCCCGAGGAAGATTTTAATGGAATCTCTAACATTTTCATGTAGAATAAAGACAAAAGAGTGATTATTCAAATTACATTTATTGAAATTTGAACCAGAATATGAAGTCTCAAAGAATGTTTTAAATAAAAGGACATAAAACAAAAAGGTGGATAATAATAACATCTATTAAATGTATATGTAAAGACATTTGGTCAAATGAAATGACACTAAGCCAGTGATAACAGCAATGCCCAGCGTGGATAAAGATGGTGCAGGTCTTTCTTCATGCCCCCCCTCCTAGGATCTAATGCTGTCCCCTCAGAGGAAGTGGGAAAATGGGATAAGACCTCTGGACTAGGGTGACCAGACGTTTTCCGGGGACAGTCCCCGTTTGTATTGGCCTGTCCCCGGAAATGTCCCCATTTTTTAATTTACGTTAAAAACACATAGCAAGGTGAAATAAAGCGTTTCATGTCAGGAAACACTGGGTAAACAGACTGTGGTCAAGCTATCCCCCACTTCGGAAAACACAGTCAAGCCAGCCCGCACATTGTATTGCGGTGCACGAATATCCTATGCATTACGGTAGAGGCCTGTAAAAACTGCCTTCAAAATAAAAGCGTTTACTCGGTCANCTCTCTCTCTCTCTCTTTCTTGCTCACTCACAGAAGCTGTGTGCTCCTCCGTTGTGATGACGGCTTGCGTTAAAAAATAAAAAATAAACATAGGCCCGTGTGGACGGGCCGTAATGCAGCGTCCACACGGTGGCGTGCGTTGAAGCTTGCCGGTGGGTTTGTCTGAAACTCGACCAACAACCAATCACATGAATCTCCCCCGGACAAACAAGCTCACGGTTTGATTGGCTAGAGCTTGTACTGGCCTATGATTTGATTGGCTGACGCTTCCGTCGAAGCTTCAAAAGTTGAACATTGCTCAACTTTTGAAGCGAGCAACGCGAGCAAAGCGAAGCAGAACCACAATGCAGTTCGGCAAAGTGTGACGTCACCCCATTCAAAGTGAATGGGCAGAAGCGTTGAAGCTTCATGCACGCCGCCGTGTGGACGGGCCGTAACAGTCCACTACCGCCTGCGAGGACCCAGGTTAGATTCCGGCCTGAGGTCCAAATAATTAATTTTTAAAATAAAATAATAATCTCCCGTTCATCGCGTCCATTCGCGACCCACCTATCACATCTCTGCGCCCCACTAGTGGGGCGCGCCCCACACTTTGAGAAACGCTGGTATAAGTCAATCTGCAATGACCCAGTAAATATGATGGGATAGCAGGACTCACTTTGTGTTGAAGGGATGATGAGTTAAATCTTCTGATTCTGGACTTACAAAACTCTCATGAGCTGTTTTCAGTTCTGGGGTAAAGGCCGCCATGCTCCACTTGATCATAGTCCCAAAATACAATAAGAAAGCAGCGCTGGGTCTTGGTAATAAGGGCATGGCTGCCTGATTTCTTGGCTGGGAATTTCAATCTTGAACTTTGGCTCCAATCATGCAATCCTGAAGGGAGACAATGAAATATACTGCGAGCTGAGAAGTGGGTGTAGTAATTCTACACATGTGGTCCTCATTTAGGATATCTCAGTGAACTGTGTTCTCTTTTGCACCCACATAATGAGGTTCATTAATGAGTGCACGACAAGGCCATAGGTTTGATGAGCGCAGCACTGATGGTGTG
Organism: Notothenia coriiceps; assembly: GCF_000735185.1. Taxonomy (NCBI): domain Eukaryota; kingdom Metazoa; phylum Chordata; class Actinopteri; order Perciformes; family Nototheniidae; genus Notothenia; species Notothenia coriiceps. Next base: position 1,113 of record NW_011368152.1, on the reverse strand, counting down.
TCCACTCATGAACTCTGTCACAAAATGTTGACATGTTGTTGTAATGGAACAAAGTCCACGCTAGCCGTGGTGATGAAGACTGACATCTCACATGACCTATGCTTCTTCAGTTCCTGCGCGCCATGGCGAACACAAAGGCTCTCCTGTTTTTAAATCAGTGCTCAAGTTGATCCTGTTGACATCAGCAGGGGCTCTTGTTCATCACCTCACATTCTCATCATGAACCCTCAGTCCTGCAGTGGTCCTTGATGTGGAGCCTTTGTCCCTATGTTACATGCCACTGTGAAGGCAGGAACTGCACTATTGAGCCTCATCACTCTTGTTCAAGTCGTAATTGGATAGATGTAGGAAGAGGCTCTCCTTGAGGAACCCCTTTGAGGCCTCTGCTATACCGAGGACTGTTTCTCTTTGTGAGGGGACTTTCCATTGCATGATAAGCCCACATGTACAGAAACACACCCTGCAACAATTCATCAGGACCTCTGTGTATTAGTCTCACTCTAAACTAGGGCTGCAACAAACGACTTATTTGATAATCGATTAATCTATCGATTAATGAAACGATTAATCGACTATTCGGACTATTATGCCTTGCACAATTTCTCAAACACTCTTATTTAGCCATCAACTTTTAGATTTAGCTTGAGGTTGTTTGAGGCATGTGGAAATAACAATGAAGACAATAAAGATGAATACTTGATTCAAAAATAAATATATTATTAAATTAACTAAACACATTTTGAACAAAATTAACATTGCTTTTTATTTAAATTAAATAAATAATATTTCACATCAAAAGAAACAACAGTGTTTTAACAAATCGTATTAAATAATATGATGACAGAATTGTAAACAGAATAGCTGAAACTTTAACAAAATAAATAACTCAGTTACCTCTAATCATTAACCCATGTTTATATAATTGAGTTAACTCTGTGTGTTGCTGCTAGCATACATAACACCTGACGTGGACTCGGGGATAGGGGGGCTACAGAGCTACTAGAAAGACAGTCGAACCCGGTGCATTCCTCCGTCTGAATGTGGTGCACTTTTGCTAAATGTTTAGACAAATTGCTTGTGTTACCGCCCTTACATGCTAAACTCTTATTGCAC
>NW_011368151.1:0-10224 GCF_000735185.1 Notothenia coriiceps | reverse complement strand
TACTGGCCTAGTTAAATCAAAGTGGTTACTTTTTTTTGGCTGGGCAGTGTAGTTTTACACACCGTCTTATTTGACTTTCTCAGGACTTAAAACTGTTTTTTGGGGGCAGACCCCCACAAAGAAAAAAAAATATTTACACACGTAAGGTCAACATCTTAACGGTTTTTTATGCTCATCGAGTCATCCTTGAGCAGAGCATCAAGTTGGCATGCTTCAGCTGAATGCGGCTCACGTCTTGTGCTGCATTCAGTTGCACTCGGACATTAGGGATTTTCTCTCATAAATGTCCGATGAGCCACAACTTTGATTTCATAACAAAGCTGACGTTTTGTGCCAGATACTGTCTCCTCTTTCACTTAAGGTAACTTCACTAAAGATCGATCCATGTTGCCGCTCACATAAAGTTGGCTGAAGTTAACCAGCTAGATTTCACTGTTTCTCATTATTTTTTTCTCATGCTGCGCCTCCCCTGAAGCTCTCTGGCGCTCCCCAGGGGAGGCACGCCTCACACTTTGAAAACCGCTGGTCTAGAGGGCACAGGAGTGTCTAATAAACATGGCATGCCAAATGACTGGTTTAGCCTGATGCACAAGGAAGCTATGATTTGTGAAGTCAAGAATACTTACCCTTAAAACATGAAGCTAGATTTGTTGCTAAATATCACTCAAACGCAGTCTCTTGGCTTTTTCGTACACAGCGGGCAACTTTCCTTTTGAATGCGCCGTGTCTGTCCTCCCTCCACTCTTTCTGCAGGGAAAAAAGGTAAACTATTCAGTTTATCTTTTCAAGTGTTTGGCCTATTCCATTTTTATTTCATTGCTAAATTACATTCATGCATTTTTTACTTGTGCATTTTTAGATATATGCTCTATTTAATGCCATTGCAGACATACATAAGCTATTTCTTGCTTGTTTATGCTTGGAAGAGACAAGCACATGCATTTCATGCAGACACTATTTCTATTTTCTTGTATTAATTGACATACTTTGTCCAAAGATTTACTTTGTTGAAAATGGATATATAAAACAAGACAAAGAAATATGCATTATCATTTGCCTTACATCTATATTAAATACAAAACAATTAAAATACACAAAAATAATATGAAACAAATACATTTAAAGTAAATAAAAAAATGGTATAAAAAAATCCTACAATTACAGGGAAGGATACTACTTCTAATAACCCTTTTAAATAATTAAACTTACTGCAGCATCCACGTTGGCTGGTGAGTCACCATTTGGGTCAGCCAGCATAGAGATAACACTAATCATGATGGTTTCCACTGTGTGGATCGGCAGCCAGCGCTCCTCTGGTTTCTCATAGCCGTACTTGTCCTCCCCAGGCTCGTGCAAAATAGAAATACATACGTCTCCATTTTTGTCAACTGGAAAGAAAAAGAAAAGATATGGAAACTTGTGAAGCAGAAAATGCTATTTGCGTTTCCTATGCTATGTGTAATAATAATTACACAATTTGTAGTCATGTCCACAAGACATTTAGCTTATCAACTACCAAACCAGTTCATGATATTGTTCTTAGACAGTACCTATGAAAAATGTCTGTCATTTTTAAGTTTATTTTTGTCACATTGTTTGCATTTTTTAGCATGACTTACCTTATTCTATAACTTGTAAATAAAAGGTATCCCTGGTACATCCTTATATTGACATTTGGAATGTATTCCTCTGACTTTAATTAAAAAAACTAACAAATGCCTGTTATCATAAGCATTTATACATATCACAAAAATAAAAAATCCTAAACATTTCTGAAATGAAACCCTAGGAAATATTTAAATATTTTAGAGGGGTTGTCTTACTACACACAGAAGCAGACACCTGTACCTACCATTAGGATGCCAAATATCTGTGATGAATTTCATTTTAGGTGGCCTGAGAGGATAATCTTTGGGAAATGTCAGATGAGCTTTAAACACACCGCCTTCACTGTGGAAAAAAGAGAATAATCAATATTATAAAAATTGCATTTTGTGTACATTTCACAGCATCCACAGCAACTGAGGAGCAATAAGAGTTGCCAGGCCCAACATAAACATATTTTTATTGTAATATGGTAAACTTACTACAGTGTGTCTGGAGGCCCGATGATCAGTACTTCCCATCTGTAGAGATCATTATCCTCGATCAGGCCAGCTGAGAATCCTTCTACTGGGTTTTTGTTTAGCTCTAGGTATAAAAACAAAAGCCAAATTCAAATTGCCAAAAGCTCATTTTATTATAGTTCCTACAGAATGAAATTACAATGATGCTGTGCCTTAAAACCCTTGTCTATGGAGGCCTTGCTTGGGGGTGTGAATGGAGCTTCTTGTTGCTGAAACCACACACCATCCTATTCAGCCAACTCCTACTCACTTACTGGATCAAGCTGCAATTCTAGAGACATATTTCCCTTTGTAACTCTTAACTGTTCTTGCATTTCAACATGTATTATTACTTATAGAATATTAACAAACTTAAATATACCATCACCACTTGTGCAGAATACTGATTCTGAGCAAAATCTAAAATCCTGTCAAGTCAGTTTATGTTGGTCTAAGGAAAAATGTAAAAGGGTAGAGTGACAGTCAATTGTATGTGATTGTTGTAAACCCTGTGGGCTTTTCACCGCTTAAAAAAAAGTTAGGATGTTGGTCCTATTTGCATTGTATTGTATTGTATTCGTTTTAGGATGATCGGATTAATTTCGGTTTAAATTATGCCGGTGTGTGCTCATTTATAAAGATGGTTATGTTTTGCTCAAAATTTTGGAACAGTGAGGCATACAATATTATTTTTTCCAAGATTCAAGAAATCGAGGGAATTAAGTAATATTATCAACAACATATCCCCCTACACAGATTTTCAGTGTTTTAAGACATGTTTCTCTCAAATTGTTCCCAAATCTGATCACCACAAAACATTTGTATCACTATAATTATTAAATAGTATTTTTTTTATATTCCTTGCCTTTTTAATGATTTCAACGATTCATGAGTTGGATTTAAATGTTTACTTTAAAGTGTTTGGGAAATTATTGTGAATAAATTGAGATAACTGTTTATCTCTTTCTTTTATTTGATGCAGATTCAGGTAAAAGGATTATAAACTTCTATTATTTGTTTGTTGGCACGGCTTGGGACATCAAGTACCTGTGCGTTAGGTCACATACTGTACATTAGTGTATTAGTAATAATAATAATAATAAATAATAATAGATTTATTTTGTTAGCAGTAGTACTCTACTAGATAGTAGTATATTACATTTTACTTGTTGGACGCTTTTATCCAAAGCGACGTACATACTCAATACTGTGGACAATCCCCACAGGGGCAATTTGGGGTGAAGTGTCTTGCCCAGGGACACAACGACATGCTGACTGCAGTGGGGTTTGAACCTGGCTGTGACCCACTGATCCGAGCACCTACGGACAACCCACTACGCAACACGCCTCCATATCTCTGAGGGCTTTATCTATCTATAAAGTTCTCAGGGATATAGATATGTTTTATTGGTCAGTCAGTGAATACATTAACTTCTATTCTAACTTTCTGTATGTTCAATTTTTTTAAATAGCTGCCTCTATGTCGCAAGTGAACTCTGAGGCTTTAAGGTTACTTCACAAGCACTGATGGATTGGGTAGAGAATACCAGTAAGTGAGTTTCAATGCTACACTGGATTCTGTTATAAGTGTATGTCTGCAACAAAAGGACAATAAACAGCCTCTGCAATTGTTCAAAGTGCTTATAGGGAGGCAACTAAAAATGTGTGACATCAGATTAATTACCTCATTGCAATCAAGTCCTACTCAGAAATATCCTTATATAAAAGCTACACAAGAGCACATTATGTCCCTGAAAAGGCAAATGTCCCTCAAATTAGTGCTACAAACCAAACAAGTTACATGATGCGTTGTTCGACTCAAGTGTTCTTAGAAATATGTCAAATGCAATTGGCAGACTGCCTTTGCTAAAACTGCGAATATAGATAATGCGAGATTAGCTCGTTAGCTAGGCGTGTTGAAGCTAACAACAGTGACAGCAGCTAACTTAGCATACAGATGGAGCGAGTATTATGTTAACAATTAAATACGGTTTGCCAACACCATTGGGTTATTTAGTGGGAAATTATTTTATTGTATACATAAATACATTAACTAACATCAGGCTGATCACATAACAAGCGAACACCGTGTCTATACAATGAAACACTACTTGTTATGTATGTTGAAATATATGTAAACACATCGACTCAGTCAAGCCAGATAGAGGCTAACGTGATGCTAGCTGCTTTAAGCTAGCACGACACTAGAAAGTCACTGACACTTCTGACAGCGGCTTTCAACTGAAAACAGTATGTAACGTCTTAATACAAAAGAGTTGGTCTCTCAACACTGGATGTTGTTAATTGTCGACGCCCACTGCTATAAAGTCAGCGCAGTTTATTTGTCATTGGCGTTAGTGTGAAAGGCTGAAGAAAACAGTTTGCGCCAGTAGCACCATCGTTTGAATCACAGCTAACGGCGGCGGCTCATCGTTAGCTCGGCAGCCAGCATCAGTTACCACCAAGGTTTAATAATTAACGTTACCTGCAAGCTGTCTCCTGAGTAACAGCGCAGACTGAGGCTCTGTCATAGTTTAGCAAATGTAATGCCGCTTTGTTCAAAGGTAATGTTTTGAGTTAATAGCGTTAATTTAACGTTGACTAAAGTGTACTTCGTCCCTCTATTTTCAGTTTAGTATTCTCGTCATTCTTCTTCGTCGCCGCCTCCTCCTCCTGCTGCTGTTTCTTCTTCCTTTTCTTCTTCGTTGGTATTTCACAGAAGCCGGCATGCATTACTGCCACCTTCTGGATATATATTACATTTACATTTCTATCTTCCCTTGGATTTTTTTGCAACAACTCTGTTCTTCTTGGACGATTGTAAACATTTCCCACAAAATATTGTCAGATGTTATCCTGCAATGGGCATTGTTTTGCAATTTTTACAATTTCCTTTTCTTTCCTCTTGTCATTAATACTTATTACTTATTTTCAATATCTCACCCTGCATCCCATAATGATTGTATTTTGAACTGACAATAGATGTTTGTCAGCTTCTATTTTCTATAAGCTATAAAGCAGCGTTTGCAGCATTTGTCTTTGTCTTGTCAATATGCTTTGAAATAATGGCTTTCTTAGAAATTACCATAGAGTCTAAGAGTGTTTTCAAAGAGGACAGCATTTCTGTGACACATTATGGTAAATCCCTTCATAAGTTCAATTACAAAAAAAAAGATGACGGATGTCCAGATGTCTTCCAGGTTGAACACGTTGAAGATCAGTCAGTTATATGGATGGGTGCTTGGAGATGTGTAACTATGGATATTCTTCTGCAGAATACGAGAAGAATAAAGACAAATTGATGTTCAGACTGCCATGTATACGGTTGAATTCTGGCACTACATTAAAGTCTAGTTTTAGACAAATAATATAGCTGTGGGCTGTTTCTTTGTTTTCCATGAAACCAGTGAGCTGTCTGTACTCATACTCACACAATACCCTGTGGTACTTCTCCTGTCTGTGGCGTCTGCCGCCCAATCTGCGTCACTATAGGCTTGAAGCCCTAAGCCCTCGCTGCTCTTTCTGTAACAAAGCTGTTTATCTGCTGTACCTTTAAGATAACGGAAAACATGTTTTGCTGTAATCCAGTGCTCTTCTGTGGGATCAGCAAAATGCTGGGATAACTTACTCACTACAAAACATAGGTCAGGGCGAGCACATGTTGTCAAATAAATGAGGCTGCCTACAGCTTCTCTATACATTTTTACATCCGTCAATTTTTGTGCATCCTCATTGTCGTCTAGCTTTTGATCACATGGTGTTTCCCTAGTTCTACACTCCTGCATGTCAAAACGATTCAGGATCTTTTCCACATATCTCTTCTGAGATATTTTTACACAACTGGCAGACTTTTCGAAGTCCATGCCTAGAAAATGTTTTAACCTGCCCAGGTCCTTCATCTTGAATCTGGTGGAGAGCATATCTTTCACCTGCTCTAGGTTTCTAGCGTTGTCTGCTGCGATGATCAAATCATCCACCCAAATCACAATTATCACTTTCCCTGACTCTTTTGACTCCTTTGTGTAAACACAGGGGTCTACTGGGTTCTGTATGAAGTGGTCTTCAATTAGACATGTATGAAGCATCTCGTTCCAATTTCGCCTAGACTGTTTCAGGCCGTAAATGGATTTTTCTAGCTTGCACACTAGCTTCTCTCCTTTCTTCTCGTAACCTTCAGGTTGTTCCATATATATGTCCCTATCAATGGGTGCGTGCAGCTGACTGTCTTCACATCCATCTGGTGTAAAATCAAGTCGTCTTCGGCTGCCTTCTGCATAACTACCCGTACACTGGTCAGATTAGCTGTAGGGGAGAATGTCTCACCGTAGTCTATTCCTTCCCTCTGACTTTAGCCTTTAGCTACAAACCTGGCCTTGTACCTGTCGTGCCCTTCAATACCCTCCTTGATTGAGTACACCCACTTGCCTCCCACTGTCTGTCTACCCTCGGGTAATTTTGTTAGAGTAAAAGTATGATTGTCCTCCAGGGACCTCATCTCCTCATCCATCGCTCTCTCCCATTTTCCTGATTCAGGGGATATCATGGCCTCTTTAAAGGTCTGAGGTACACCACTCACTACTCTGTAGCAGTAATCTATGCTGGTAAGTGTACTGTCATCCTCGTCACTTTCTCTCTGGGCATAGTCTTTCAGATACTTTGGGGGTTTATGTTCCCGGGGGGGATATCTCCCACTGCATGAGGCACGTGACGTCACCCTAGGGTGCTTCTCGCCATCATCCTCCGGTGTCTGTTGACCGTCTGTCTGCATGTCTGTGCTCAGTACACTAGGCTGTGTCGTCTCTCTTTTCTCACACCCTACTCTGGAGTCCAGCTCTGGCTCCTGTGTCTGTGTCTCGTTCTCACATGTTGTCTTTGTGACAAACTTTACTAACCTGTGCTTTTGCACTTTCCCCTTACCGGGATAATAGACTAGAAAAGCGGNCCTCAGAGAACATAAGAACAGCCGCGCCTCCCCTCCCAATTATTATTGCTGTTATTATTATTATTATTATTATTACCCCTGCATTATAGCAACAACAACAATAATAATAATAATAATAATAACAGCAATAATAATTGGGAGGGGAGGCGCGGCTGTTCTTATGTTCTCTGAGGGGAGGCTCACCTACCCACACTTTGAAAACCCCTGGTTTAGAGACATTGTAGACATCAATAGGTTTGCCAAGGGAAAACATTGTTTAGGGTCTTAAGGTATTCAAAGAAGTATAGACTTGGTCGCTTTTCTGTATAGAACATTAAAAAAGTTTTGCGGAGTGAGTCCTATACCTGAATTAGTTAGCATTGTAATGGGTAACCTAGTTTCGAAGAGTTTTTGGTTTGATGCCCATTCAAACAAGCTTATAAGATTTTCAAGTTTTGTTCTACGACAGTAAACATCATAGACGGTTGCTAACAAGTGACTGAGTGAAACGACTGAATGACTCCATGCCGAACATTAGCCACCTTTAGCTTAGCGGTGGTGATGCGCCTGCAACTGTGATCTAGTTCATTTATAGCCTAACGTTAGCTTTTTACTTCCTCTATTGCATGTACGCTGTGAACTCATAAAAGTAGAGTCGATATATGATGATGATGATTTTTGCAATATTCGAAAAACCAATTGAAAAATTGCATTGACTATTTGTCGAGGGAGCTGTTGCGATGCTAACTCCCTGGTGGGACTGCGAAAAATGCATCATCACTGCAGTACTCTAATTTAATATACAGTAAGTAGTTAAATGATGAAATAATGTTGGTGGTCGAAACCATTAGACTTGAACTAAAGTACCCCCAATGACACTGATGAATTTGCCAACCTTTTTTTGAACATTTGTAACCAACTGAATTAAACTTTGACCTGCAAATTGTAAGCTCTTTTTCTTTTACGCCAGTCTTTAAAGGTCCCATGTCATGGCCTGGGGGACTGATTTATTTAATGCACTGCGTCTCCATTCAGAATGTCCAAATGCAGTCTATTTATTTAACCCAAAAATGCTTCTAATAATGTTTATAACATACAATCTCAACTTGCAGATGAAAACAAACCTTCCCATGATAGAGCACAACTAAAAGGCCGATGTCCTTCAGAAGACATTATTATCTATAATCATAGTCTTTTATTTGATCTGCGACTGATTAGACCTCCGCTCCCTGAAACTGGCAGTCATGTTGACTTAGCTTTACAAGATAACCACGGTGACAATGAGTTTGCAGTGATAAGGAAACAAGCACTCAAGAGGCATGCAGATGTCAGCGCTGACATTGAGCTACATGGGGAAGTCAAAGTCAATGAGAAGCCATTATGCAGAGAACTATCAAGTGGTGAAGCAGCAATGCTATCAGGAAGAGTGAAAGAAACAGGTAGGAGGAAGCAGAGACGTGAGCAGCACAGAGAAGCAAGACAACAGACATGCAGTTTCATTTTTTTGAGACAATGAAAAATTCATAGCACCGTCACCGGCTGCCAGCCTGAATCAAAGGTGGATGTGCATCGCTGACGGGCCTTGCAGGAATTAAATCAATTTATCTCTGATTTCACGAGGGGGGTTAAAAATATCCCCATCACTTATGTATATCTGTGTCACCCCGAGAGTGAGGTGACAGAGAGCTGTGCTGTTTCTCCACCCCCTTTAACGATGCTAATTCAAACAGAGTGCCTCAACATGACACAGACAGCCGTACTGCAGTTCACACATTGTGAGAAATAAGCTCATCATTATGCATAACCTGCAGGTGTTCATGGATTGTTGTAAATGATGCTGGTCAGGTATCCTATCAATCCCTGATATCATGGAGATTCCCCCCTCACCATGGATACATAAGAAAGAAATGTTATTATCCTGCTGACAATTAACTTCCACTTCCTTTCTTCTTACAGTGCAGACGTTTTTCTGCTTGCTCTTGCCTCTTCTTACTTTTCCTGCAGATTTTCCTATTTTTCCCATCTGAAAACTTCAAGCAGCGGCTCGTGGACATTTATTAATCACTGGGACTAATATTCTTGAAACAGACAGAGGGCTTTTGCCATACTTGAACATTGTTATGACGAGACTGCTGTTACTGCGTGCTAGTTAGCTAAAGCTAGTTAGCGGCAACATGCCTCCCTCCAGCTGACTTCCACTTTCTCCTACAGAACATGCCATGTTGGAATCTAAAATACACCTGTTGGAAGTTTACGTGGAAGTAAATGGACTATGTGGGAATGGAACAAGGGCATGCTAAAACACAGCTAGTTAGCAACAAAAAAAGGATTCCAAGGAACAGTAGGGCTGCGTACTGGGTGATAAATCTACAAGTGGCAGTCCTTCCTGGAACTCTCTGGGTGCAAAGCCTCCGAGTAAATCCTTCCCATGGGAATTTAGGGAAGAGTAACAGGCAGAGCCCAGCGCTGAGATCTGTGATCCGCCCGGCTGACCTGCACTGTTATCATCCAGGCCTTCAACCCCTGCTTATAGTAGGAAACAGCTGTGGACTGCTCCTTATTTATGAACACGTTTGTGGGAAAAACCACAAGGTGAAGTTTACAGATTGAAGGGGCCTCACCTGCACCAACACAAGATTAGTATTAACTTTGATTGGTTATTTTCACAAAATGTTTCACCTGTAAATGCTTTTTCCTGTTATGGAGTAGCATGGTGGGTCAAACGTTTTTATAACCGAGGATAGAAACTATATTAGTATATATATATTATATTATTTTTGTATCGCTGAATTTACACAATTAATACATGTATTCATATTTCAGCATTCTGCATGTGTTGCACGCAGGAAGCCTGGCTGCACAGACACTCGCTCTGTCACCCCATGGGGTCTCCTGTTCCATCATTGTTAAGTAATTGCAAAGTAATGGGCTGCCCTTCCACCACATGCTGTATGATATCCAGCACATGTTAGGTCATTAGAGAAAGTGAGTCCCTCCACTGAGGGCATCAGATAACCAAGGTGATACTTCAACTGCTGGGGGGAGACACAAAGACACACAAGAGTGTGGCGCGCGCGCGCACACACACACACACACACACACACACACACACACACACACACACACACATCACCTTAGACATCAGCGGAGACTGAGTGAGCATGAGCCAACTAAATGTGCTGTCAGAGAAGAGGTGTG
>NW_011368150.1:16767-21177 GCF_000735185.1 Notothenia coriiceps | reverse complement strand
GAGACAAACAAGGACAGGCAAACAAGTAAGTATAGTAAAATAAATAAAAAGGCAGTCAAGAGGAAGTTGATTGAGAGGGGGGGGGCTTATGGGTAGACAGAGTTGAAAAGATGTGTTTTGAGGCGGGACTGAAAGACTGTGAGGGACTCAGAGTCACGGAGATCTTGGGGGAGGGAAGTCCAGAGCCTAGGAGCTGCCACTGAGAAGGCTCTGACCCCAAAGCTGCTGAGTGTGGATGTGGGAATGGATAGGAGTCCGGCTGCGGTGGATCTGAGGGACCGTGGGGGGGTTGATAAGGAGTGAGAAGGTTTGTGAGATAATATATGCTAATGCTAATGCTAATTATTATTATTTAGGTTATTATTATTAACTCTGCTAACATGTGCTTCCTGGAGGCCCAACATCACACCACACATCTGAATTGAGTATCCTTCGTCTCTTGTAATTGGGAGTGAACATTGCTTTCTGTAATAATACACTGTTGGGTGGTGCTGCTCCCACAGAGCGTGTGCTTTCATGTATCCTATTCCATGTTATCAGTCAACTTTTCAAAGGGAGGAGGGCTGTCAGTGGTGCGAGAGACCCCCGTGCTCCCTGTGTCACTCTCATTATAAGCCTAAAAAACAGGACAGATATTCAATTTAGATAAGTCCCCAGACCATGCTTGCCTCGCCTACATGAGACAATGCTCTATTTCCCCCCACCATGCTCCACAGAACATGGATGCCGCATTGTCCCTCACTCCGACAGGGCTAAGCAGAGGAAATTTCCAATTATGGATCGAAAGGACAGTGAGGAGAAAAGCGAGTAAGAATGAGAGCGAGGGGGCGAAAAAAAAAAAGGTACCATTACAAGGAGTCTTGTCTTTTGTTGGGTCGCCGCGTCGTTTTTATTTTGATCTAAACTCTGACAGAAAAGTGGATTTCCTTAGAGTGTTGCAGCGGTGAAGGAGAAAGTGTGGCAGAGATGGAGAGACAAGAGAGTCACGTGGCAAAAGGGATTGACCGTCAGAAATAAACTGGAAGGTCTTTCTCCGTACCTCCTGTGGAGAAGCAACATAGTTAAGCAGAATAAATGGGATAGGCCATCAAAACATACAAAGAAACAATCTCCATTCTTTACTTAGCATGTGCTGAATCCTTATCTTATACAACATTACGATGTATTCAAAAGAAGATAATCTGTCGAATAATATTCCTCATCTCTAAGCGTGATTCAAAACAGCTTCCTATGTGTATAATTTTCATTTGAATCTGTACATATGATTTATTGTTTAATATATAGGCTTATACAACTTCATATCTGATTGATAGCATGAATACACCTCTAAATATTACCAGAATCTAAGCCGCTGCAGGCGACATATTTCTGGCTTATAAAATGTTTTTGCAAAACCACAGATCATCTATCTGAATTTGTCTCCTCTGATAACAGCCTGTTCTCCGATGTGCAAACACACACAAAACACATCCTGCCCTCCCCGAGAAAAAAGCTGTTCTGCTGGCAGTAATGAAACGGGAGTGGACTGCCTTCAGGTGCGGCTGCGCTGATGTGTGTTGGCAGGCGCTGTGCAGAAACACAGAGAAATCTGCTCGGCTGTCCTGCCTCTCTGAAGCATGGAGGACAGCCGGGCTGACTGACAGGCTCTGGAGCAGGTCTGGGATCAGCAGCCAGGACCCCGACCACAGCAGAGAGAGGGGGCTCTTCACACTCCAGCAGACCAGAGCTGTCAGCACCACATGCACTGCTTCTGTATATGTGTATGTTTGTGTATATCAGGGGGGTCCAGACTGTTTTCACTGAGGGCCACATACAGAGAAATATACGAAGGGCTGGGCCGCTCACTAGAGGTACTTTGTAATGAAGTTATTGGGCTTTTTCTTCACATATATATTTAAGAAGTACAATATAAGACAAGCACAAGTTTTATTTGTGGGCCATATTTTATTATACTTTTTTAATTAGCTGAGGGCCATTTCAAAATGTAGTTCGGACACCCCTGCTCTCCCCGAAGAAGTGTATAGCTCCTTCTATTTCAGTCCAAATGTAATATGCTCCCACTATCTCTTGTTATCTCTGTGACATTCTATCATCTTGACCTCTGCCTTCCTCCTCCTCCTCCTCCTCTTCCTCTTCATCCCTAGCCCCTGGAGCCAGTGTCACCCAATAAACTCAGTAATCACCGAACCCTCGCTGACTTTAATGAACCTCTTCTGTGAGCTCAGCAACATTTGAGAGTACACGAGGAGCTCCTAAAGCTTAATGAGGAATAGGACAGCTCTTTGAAAGGACACGTAAAGCTCATATTACACAAGCTTTAAAAATGATCAGAAATAAAGAGTTGTGCACGGCGCTCGCTGATATGGTTTTTAATCCCAATTTCTAAAATTATCTTTTTATGAATTGTCTCAATGTTGGAAACACAACGATCTGCTTGACTGCATGCTGATTTCAAAGTAAAGCTGTCCTGAACCATAGAAGACCCAATACTAGAAGATAGTTAAAAATAATTATTTAAATGTATTTATTTTGAATATTTGTACCGCTTTACCTCGTCATAAAACCGCCTTAATCTGTAATCTATGCTCTCTACAAAACCACTAGGGATTCCTATGTTCTGGCCACTCTCTAAAGTTCTGGTGATTAAATCTTCATTATTACTTGGAAGTATATTTACCATTGGATTAGTTGCATTTTTCAATCAATGCCACTCACATTGATTACAGGTAATGCCAGGTGTAAAGGTGCCACGTTAATCCCCTTTTATTCTTTCTGCTATCTCTAAATAAGTCCTGCTTTTCCCCCTGAGACATGCGGCAATCGCTATCCCCAAATGCCCTTCATTCTGTATCATCATATAATTCAGACTCTCTGTCACCAGGGATTCTATGTACATATTTCTCTATAGATGCACTTATTAAATCCCATCATGCCGAGGCTATATTACACCTTGTTCCCTGTGAAGATGCTCTCCTCCCTCCTGTTCCCTGTGCTCTGATATTACTTGGCAGTCAGTCAGTTTTCTTCTACTGGCAACAACACGGTGAACTCCTTCGACCCCGGCCCCCCCACTGGGAGGTGGTGTTCCTGCCAGGTCAGGACAACATTTACTCCCATCTTTCATCATCAGGTGACAGCTCATCTCCTCCGGAAATACTTCACACCCTCCTCTCACCTTCAGATACATCCCACACACAGTCCCTGCAGGCTCTATTTATTCTATTAGCTCTCCTGTATTTAATGTATGGAAGCCCTGAGAGGCAAGTATAAGAAAAAACATGTTGTGATCTGAATGTTGTTATTTTTTCTCCTGTGTGTATGATTTAAAAACAGGTGAAAAAAGGTTTTGCCAGGATAATATTTCAGCTACCCTTTTGTGGTAACAGATATTTGTTGATGTAATACTCATGTTGGCCACAAGGGGCTGAAATTCACAACTTCACCAATAAGACAAAGGGTACTTCTTCCAGGTTAATTGCAATTTCTCCATGCACTCAAAAACAAGATACTGTGTGTTAAACATCAAATCTATTTATTTATTTTAAAGAAATAACTATTCATCAGCGTTAATATTTTGTTAGTCCCATTTAGGACATCTTGTGGCCAAAAAAAAAAAAAAGATTACAACAAAAACTTATTTTTTCCCACATCATAATTTTTCACCTATTCTTAAAATCATAAAAAACATTAAAAAAAACAGATTCCTTTGATACGGACAATAAATCAACAAAATGAGTTGTTCTTACAGTCAGGACTTCCGTACGTGTATGTTCACTATCATTCATTTGTTTGTTATTATTTAAAGGTTGCTATGTGGTGAAACAGTGCAGTTTTTTGGTGTTTCTATCAGTGGCGAACCGCGTCTATCGCAACTGGACCTTCGGTAAACACACAAACACCCCGCCGCTCCCCCCGCCCCCCCACCATTATAATGTCCGTCTTTTCACTGAAATGTCATCTTGAAAAGGGTACTCACAACAACATCATCTTCACCTGTTGCCCTTGCCATTTCAACGTTAAAAACAATAAAACGGCATGAATTGCTACGTGGCATTTCTCTAGATCCTCTGTCTCGAGCCAGTTAACTAGCGGGCCTTCTAGAATACCCTGGAACCGAGGGAAACTCTGAAAGAATACGCCCATTGGCTACAAATCAATATCTGATTGGCTGATCAAACTGTCAGTCCAAACGTACGCTCTCATTCAGTGCAACGGCCAGAGGATATAGAATACCTTGGTTGAAGGATATTCTACCCAGAGACCCAGAACAAGATCTGATTGGTTGCTTTCTTTTCTAACACAAAACCACTGAAATGCGTAGGGCATGGTCCGAAAAGGACAAACAAATCAACGTAACACTGTAATATTACAGATCAACAACACATATACCATTCTCATTTATTCATTTTA
>NW_011368150.1:10379-16727 GCF_000735185.1 Notothenia coriiceps | reverse complement strand
TACACGCCCTCTGAAACACAGGAAGGAGGGGTTACAGCAGGGGGGCCACATCCAGAGAATATACACACACACACACACACACACACACACACACACACACACACAGTAGGAGAGTGCCCACTGTATCCCTCCAATGGTTTACACAACTGAAATGATGTGCTTCAGCTCTTCTCTGCTTATCACCATGAGCCACACTTTATTGCTTGGGCCACCTCAAAGAAAATTAAATGCAGCCTCATCCGTTTGATACCCCCGAGCACAATTTGTGAGGTCCTATTGCTGCTGAGATATTGTTGAGCTGTTGTATTTTCCAAAACACTGACCCCCCCCCCCTCCAAAGATCCAGCTAAATGCAATATTTTTGTTGGCCCCATTCACAATGGCTCACATTAGCTTTTTGACTCCTTAACACCCCAGTGTGTCCGACACTCCTCGTGGGTGGTAAAAACAATGAACAAAAAGGCAGATAGAATACTGTTCTGTTGTAATTACATTTTCTGTTCTGCTTTACTTCACTAAAATGTTTCATTAGAGATATGTTGCAATAACTAAGAGGCTCAGAAAAAGCCCAAAAAAATCATTTAATTATACAATCAAATTGAATGCCCTTTTAAATTAGTTCCTGTAAGCTTTTCACTGCCGAACACTGATCAATGGTCTGTCCTGTTCATAACATCTAAAAGCAATTAATAAAATATTGTTAAATGACTTTTTCTATTCAAATACGTATTCCTTTAAAGTCTGTTTGGCCTTTGATCTTATGATGCTCATGGAAGTACTTGGTAATGAAGTTTTACTCCTCTAAGAGATAAATTAAATGTTAAATGGAAATAAAGGGATATAAATGGGACTCAAAACACAGTGAAACTTTTGGATTTCTTTGCCCAGTAAATACATTTGTGGTAAAGAAACCAACCAAAACAGAGCGTTATGTACTAACTTAAACATACAAAATGCATAAAGTGCTTAAAATAGTTAGGCTTAGGGAGGGTCCAATTGGGCTTTATTTGTTTTGGCCCTGTTCAAAACAAACTACATGTAATGGGTTATTTATTTATTTTTTAAAAACCAAATAAGCATTCATTGCCTTTAGCAGCAGCAACTGTTCTCTTAGCTGCCATGTGCTTTCTCCCACTGACCCATTATTCCGTCTGCTGTGCTAATTATTAAATATTCATATGTGTATTGAGTTCAAAATGTTAGCCAATCTGCAATTACCTACACACGCTGTGTCCTTGTAATTATCCCTCTGTCCGTCATCATGTTTACATTACATCACATGGAGGCTGTGATTACAAATCCTCTATGTTCTTTGTCCAGAACATTCTTTTTTTCCCGCACACCACCTTCTGCTTCAGAAATTATCCCTGTTTGATTGAATACGACCATTTCAAATGTTCAATATACCTGGATTTCAAGAACCAAGAAAACCCTGAAGTAAAATGCTAGCCTATTTTTTTTTCTTGCTATGATGGAATAATGATGCAACAGCCTTGGAAATGAGTGCAACATCACACGTTTCATTTCAGAGTATAAGCTGGAAAGAAAATGCAAAGACCTGCCAGTACACACAGATGTCATGTTTGTTTGTCCTTTATGACCAGGTATTGATTTGGAACGGAAAAATCTACTAAAAGACTCAGGTTATGTTTCAGTGACAGTGATTGATATTACACATTCATAGAAAATAAAAATATTTTTTTACACCATACTTTGGGATAGGAATTTAATTAAAACCCTGAATATGTTGGCAGGTTGAAAAACAGCCATATTGTTTTAAAAGCTAAAAAGAAAAGGTGTTTTCTTAAGATAATCTATAATTTTGCTGGCATGAATTTAGTTTGAAAAAAAGTTGTATGCAAATATTGTCACTACAAACAATTCAAAACCTTCAAAATTCATGTAAAAAATATTCATAGCTTCTTAAGAAAGTCCTGGATTTAGAAAAACTAATACACATGAACAAATCGTTTTTTAAGACTGACTTTTAATATTTAGTGAGGTAGCATAAGGCTCACAGTCATGCTATCCTAATAATATTCATGCAACCAAAGAATTACAATTTAGCTGCCAAGTGGTCGGAAAGGAACTTTAACGAGCGAAGGAGGGAGAGAGGAGACACTCTGAGAGCAATGAGAGGTTGGAGGGGAGAGAGGGGAAGTGATTCTGCTGGAAAAGAAGTTGATGGAAAGACCTTCTTGAGAAGTGAGTGACTCCGCCAACCGAAGTCTTGGAGGGTCATTCCACTGCTGCAAAGCCTGAAGAGACAGCGGGTCAAGACTGATTGGCTCCACGAACAGGTCAGCACGGAGAGAGGGAGTGCTAAGTGTCAAGGAGTGGCAGGAGGATGCGCTGGTGGGCAGGAACAGAGATATAGGGGTGTAAATCTCTTGGAAGTGGGATGCAATCAGACTTTGGGTGATAGGAGGAATTTAAGGAGCAATTTAGGGATGATGAAGATGGAGGAAGATGAGCAGGAAAGGGTGGGGGGGGGTCAGGAAGAGTTTGGGATATATTAATGGGAAGGTTTGTGCAGATATTAGCATATCAATGTGCCCCGTTGGAAAAGTGTTGAGACAGTTAGTCAAACTTCCTAAAGTATTTCTTTGTGAAAGTTTATATTATTACCATTTAATACTTATGTAAAGTAAGTTTTGGGAATTATTATTATTCTAGTAGGCAGTCTGCCAAAGTATATTTGATTGACAGGTGGATGTTATATTGAAAACTATATTGCAGTGGCGAACCGTGTCTATCACAACTGGACCTTCATGAATTGCTTCGTCGCATCCTAGATCCTCTGTCTCGAGCCAGTGAACTAGCGGGCCAATCTAGAGTACCCTGGAACCGAGGGAAACTCTGAAAGAATACGCCCATTGGCTACAAATCAATATATGATTGGCTGATCAAACTGTCAGTCCAAACGTACGCTCTCATTCAGTGCAACGGCCAGGGCATTCTATCAAGGATGTAGAATACCTTGGTTGAAGGATATTCTACCCAGAGACCCAGAACAAGATCTGATTGGTTGCTTTCTTTTCTAACACAAAACCACTGAAATGCATTTTATTTATATAATTAAATCGATTTTTTGTTTGTTTTATCTGAGTGTTCCAGGGTATTCTCTGATTACCTTGAAGGCCCTGACAGTTCGCCACTGCTATATTGAAAGGCCCAAAAGGAGCAAATGTACAAAATCAAAGTGGGCCAAGAACTGACCTGTGTCAGCACCAAATGCTGCAAAACAAACTATCTGCTTTACCCTGTATATTGTTTACAGGAAAAAATGTCCCTCTTATTCCTCTTATACTAAACATGTATCATACTTTTCTTATGTTGTCTGGTTCAAACCTTCTAGGCCAGGTCAATACTTTTAGCAGCCTTATAGAAGTGTTTATCCTTCAGTGTCACACTTTTATTCTGTGGCCATGTCCTGGTACACAGTGACACAAAAGACCTATTGAGGTCAGGGACTTCTAGGGGGGAAAAAACAGCTCGATTTGTTGCGGAAAGTATGAGGTGGTCTGCTGACATCCAACTGTCCCTACGGCATGCACACACTTACATTGCAACCTGAATGAGAAAAGAGACCCAAGTGTCGCTGGCGTAGGAAGTATTGAAACAAGATCACAGGTCCAAGGACTGACTCCCAGAGGAGAGGGTGAGTGCTGAGAAAAGTTCCACTCCTCAGTTCCTACTAAGAATGACAATGAATTTGGCCTCAAGGCTGCATCATCAGATTCACATTTGCAATTGGCTCCTTAAGAATAACTCAAACAACCTGGTTCCAAAGAAGGGCTCCTCAGAGATTAACCAGTATGCTGTTCAGTATTGGGATTGTACCTTTTTTTAAATCTAACTTTCTACTAAGCTCCACATATATAAGCAAAGTGTATACTCTTGAAAGTGTCTGGAGTGTATTCTGGTAAAAGAGTTTCCTCGCCTATACGAGTCGCATTCCAATTATTCTATACTAATTTTGTACTTTGTGCCAGATACACACATTCCCATTGGCTTCGCCTCGAGATAAACTTTCAAGTTTTTCCATTTGATTGATAGGAAGTTTCTAAAACAGGATACCTGCAGCGGAGATGACGGTGTTCCCACCATCAAAGAACTCGTGTTTTCAAAGAACAAAAATAAGATTGCCCCTCATAGGGAATGTCTGGTAAGTTTACCTTTCAGACGGCATTGCACAGCTGCAGGTTGAAGTAATTATATACTGTTAAGCGCGTCCCCCATGGCTTATGAGAACATGCGAGAGTGAGAGAAATGTGTGCACTTGAAGTATTATATTCCTCCGAGAGGCACTCCATTTTTTTTTTATATTTCATTATTTATTTTGTTCTATCCCGGAGTGGTTTGACTTCAAAGGGCTGAAATGTTCCTCGAGTATCCAGGTTTCTATGTCTAATTAAGGATTTGAGAGGTGCTGCTTCTTGCAACCATGTGTTTTTGTAAACAATCAATATTTGCCTGCTAGAAATAGGTGCTTCAAAAGTAAATCAAATTGGACTCCAAATCAAAAGCACCATGTTCAGTAATCAAGCTGCTGAAAATGGCTTGAAACGTAAAACAGAATCCCTGACATATGCAAAGAGACTTCACTCTGCAATATCCTGAAAATGACAAATGCATCAGCTGCATTCAGGGTATGCTACACCATAATCAATCATGATCAGGCTAAATTGTACTTTAGAAATACATATTCTGTATCAAACAGCTGACTTGCTTTAGGCATCAATCATTGCCTCCATAGCCAGAATAATAAAAAGGTGGAAGACACCGTGAGTACAAAGTAGCCCTGAGTGCTTTTATAAATGATTGTCTTATTCAGTGATGCATTTATGAGTAATCACCCGAGATTGTGTCTTTCAATTTTTCAACAAACCTTTATTGTTGAATGGGGGGGGGGGGGTTAAATGGGGTAAAATGGGGAGATTGGGGAAATTAACCAAGAAAAGACAAGTCTCTAAAGGTGAGAGACAAATCTTTTTTCGGCTCAAAATTCAACCACCAAGTCATCCTTATTAAAAAAGCAGTATTGGATTCAAACCAACAATTCAATTCAATCTTTTGGTGAAATGTGGATATTATTATAATCAGAGGACAACAGGGGGATTTTTTTCAGCATGAAAGTGGAAATAAACCAGCTGGTATATCAATTGGAAGTCTTTGTTTTAATATTTCTTAGATGGTAACTAAAGTCTTTGAGTCTTGATTAAAGCGATGCCATTAAATGCGATGGTGTATCGTTACTCCATTCCTATGATCCGAGCCCTTGAACAAGAATACTGTATTTATAAGTATTTGGAAATAAGGTGACTTCATCAGAATTATATTATAACCAATGTTTGGATTGTTTATTTCATGAACAAATATTTTGAGTTGTCTTTTTTCCTTGAAAGTTTATCGAGTAATTCATGACTGTGAGCCATCACGGACAATATAGGAACCCTGAAGCAAAAGCACTTAAGTTAAATTCAACCATCTTTAACTATATATGAATAAAGTGTGCTTTCCCTACAATTAGTGTGGTTCACAACACATACTGTAGGGCAGGGGTGTCAAACGTAAGGCCCGGGGGCCAAATCCGGCCCGCGACTTCATTTCATGTGGCCCACAAGAGCTCTGAAAGAATATAATACGTTTATTATACGCCGATTTACAGAAGCACGTTGCCCATAAACTACATGTCCCACAATGCATCTCAAACATGAATTTTGTCCAGAATTTGACTTTTTTCTCAGAATTTGACCTTTTTGCTTCAAAATGTCAATTTCTTTTACATTTTCACATTTTTTCCAGAATGTTGCTTTTAAAAAAAAATCATTTTGTGACATTCTCACTGAAGAGACTTCCAATTATTTGCCCTAGACTTCTGTTTTCAGATGTAGTTAATTATGAAGTTATTATCCCATAATAATCCAATGCAGAGGCAATAATGTAATATAATACATAAGTTTATATATATTAAATATGTATTTTTATATAGTCTTAAAGTTACAACCAGCCCTTTGAGTGCAACCATAATGTTGATGTGGCCCGCGATGAAATTGAGTTTGACACCCATGCTATAAAGGAACGACATCCTGGTCACATGGCTGCACCTTAGCAACACTAAGCTAAAGGCGGACTCGGGTCCTCGTGAAGTATTCTCATTTAGTCACATGTTTGCGACCGACATTTTTATGAGACATAGAATCTTCAGACATTCACCAGTAATGACGTATTTTAGGTCGTAGAACAAAACATGAACATCCCTTCAGCTTGTGTTAACCACAGACCTTATTTCAGGTGTCTAACCACAAACTAATTCACTTAATGTTACCTTCAAGACGAGGGAAC
>NW_011368150.1:2724-10334 GCF_000735185.1 Notothenia coriiceps | reverse complement strand
CTTCGCTATGTGTAGAATTTTCATTTTGAATCTGTACATATGATTTATTGTTTAAATTATATAGCTTATAACCCCAACTTCATATCTGATTGATAGCATGAATACGACCTCTGCATATTTACCGAATCTAAGCCGCTGCAGGCGACATATTTCTGGCTTATAAAATGATTTTTGCAAAACCACAGATCATCTATCTGAATTTGTCTCCTCTGATAACAGCCTGTTCTCCGATCGTGCAAACACACACAAAAAACACATCCTGCCCTCCCCGAGAAAAAAGGCTGGTTCTGCTGGCAGTAATGGAAACGGAGTGGACTGCCTCAGGTCCGGCTGCGCTGATTGTGTTAGTTGGCAGGCGCTGTGGCAGAACACAGAGAAATCTGCTCGGCTGTCCTGCCTCTCTGAAGCATGGAGGAACAGCCGGGCTGACTGACAGGGCTCTGGGCAGGCTCTGGGATCAGCAGCCAGACCCCGCACCAACAGCAGGAGAGACGGTGGCCTCTTCACCACTCCAGCAGGGACCAGAGCTGTCAGCACCACATGTCACTGCTTCTGTATATGTGTATGTTTGATGTATATCAGGGAGGTCCAGACTGTTTTCACTGAGGGCCACATACAGAGAAATATACGGAAGGGCTGGCCGCTCACTAGAGGTTACTTTGTAATGAAGTTATTGGGCTTTTTCTTCACATATCATATTTAAGAAGTACAATATAAGACAAGCACAAGTTTTATTCTGTGGGCCATATTTTATATTTACTTTTTTTTAATTCAAACTGGGCCGCATTTGCCCCCGGGCCGTAGTCCTTGTTGGGACACCCTGGTGGCATATAGACCTGGCTTCCCACGGTCTGTCTAAAAACTAAACGTGACCGTGCCTTTCAAGTGGTGGCTCCATGTTAGGAATAATCACTTGAGCTTCAACCTCAGATCCATGTATCTGTATCCTTACTCCAGAATGGAAGTAGTCATACATACAGAGCATCAACTAGTTCTGAACAGTGTCTTCACATGCGTGATATCAAGAGAGGAGTTCCACAGTCATAAGATGGAGGAATACCGGTTCTTCTAAGTAATCATAATCCATGTCATGAACAAAATACTGATCTTTTTCAAAATGTTGGTGTTGGGACAATTTCTCAAAATTCTGAATTTTTTCTCAAAATTCTGAAGTTCTTCTCCATAAGTTTTGACTTTTCTCAAAATCTTAAAATTCTGTTATTTTTTTCCAAAATCTCGATTCTGTATTTTTTTTACTCAAAATCCTCAAAATTCTGTTTATTTTTTTACTCAAAATATAAAAATTCTGTATTTTTTCTCAAAATCAAAAAATTCTGACTTTTTTGCTCCAAAATCTATAAATTCTGATTTTTACTCAAAATCTCAAAATTTCAGACTTTTTTTCTCAAAATCTAAAAATATTGAATTTTTTTACTCAAAATCAAAAAGTTCTGTATTTTTTTACTCAAAATCTCAAAATTCTGTACTTTTACTAAAAATCTAAAAATTCTGACTTTTTACTCAAATTCTCAACATTCTGTGTTTTTTCAAAAAAAAATCTAAATTCTGTATTTTTTTCTCAAAATTCTGTATTTTTTTCTGACAATTCTGTATTTTTTAATCCAAATTCTGACTTTTTACTCAAAATCTCTAAATTCTGACTTTTCTCAAAATCCTGACTTTTTTTCTCAAAATCTAGAAAGCAGTATTCAATGTTTACTTCAGATTAGCTCCACGTCAGAAATGATCATGCTTGTCATATGTCTCTCTCCATAGAGGCTGAATCATCATGTTAATCACATAGCTATCATATGCCTCAAACAGTCCTGATGCTCTTCTAGGTAATCACACATCCTGTCATGTTCACAGCTACAGTTGGGATACCTTTGTTATCATGTCACTCTCATATTGGAAGAGTATTTTCCCAACACTATGGAACTCTCTCCCTAAAGTCATCCGCTCTGCAGTCTCTGTAGAAGCTTTTACATTGGCTTTTGTTTCTACTTGAGATGTGTGTGCTCTGTTTCGGGACTCCACGTGGTCTGTGTTTAGTTTTTACGTTAACCTTAACATGTTGTTAGGTCTTCATTTGAACTTTTGTTCTTTCTTGTGAAGCACTTTGTGAATTATATTTATATGAAAGGTGCTATACTAAATAAACACATTATTATGATATGCTCTTTCAAAGTGCTACGTCAGGTCTGTACCAGAAAGCCATTCTGACTGGTATTGCAACGGCGATATATTTCATGATTTTGGAGGGATTGAAAATGTTGGCATCATCTTCATAGTCTTCTTATCATTGAAATATATTAAAGTGATCATGGAGGTTTTCTTGAGTCAGTAAAATATGATTTGTAGGCCAAGATATGTGAGCAGCTCCCCAACGCTTTGCTTGGTTAAATGTGAATATTGCACGAGCACATATTGCGATTTTGATCAAAATGGTAATAATTGGGCAGCCCTAGTCTCAACCACTTCTACAATTGTAAAACTGATGACATATTCCCGTGGCTTATTTCAATCAATCCATTTGGTTTATTCTTGTTTACTTCAAAAGTGCAATCACTTATAGACCTCAGCTTGCTGTACGCCAAAACCTGTGTGGCACTGTTTTTGAAAAGGCTTGACAATCAAAGTATTATTCATTGGTTCCAACCGATGTTAGCAACCTTTCCAATAAACACATCTTCCACGTCTGGAAACCTGCATATTTCTCTGATGAAGATGGTTTATTCTACGCCCTGTTTTTAAGCCTTCTGTGTTATTTTGTATTTGATTGTTTTGTTTGTCTTCTTGTGTTGGAAGATGCTGTAAGTTATGTTGTTCAAAACATAATAAAAAATATTGTGGCAATGGACGAGGGGGAAGTCAATCTTAATAATATATCTAACATTCATAGGATTGGAGAGTCCATGTATTACACAGCAACATGTACAACCCATATTAAGGGGAGGCGTATGGCACAGTGGGTTGGTGTTGGGATCAGAGGTTCAAACCCCACTGCAGTCAGCATGTCGTTGTGTCCCTGAGACACTTCACCCCAAATGGCTCCTGTGGGGATTGTCGTAATGTAATGTAATATTAAAGCCAAGGAAATCTAACTAATAAACCCCTAAGTATTAAATTGTTCCAAATGAAATGATTTCATCAGTCTACATATTGGTTTTAAATAGGTAAGATGTCATGAACAGAGACACATGACAAACTGTTCGACCTGCTGCCCTCGGGCCAGCGCTACCGTTCACTGAAAGCCCGCACCTCCAGATTGACAAACAGTTTCTTCCCATGGGCCATTAGGACATTAAACACACAAAGATAACTCCCCATATCCCCACTGTGCAATGATCATGATCTGTCTCTATGTATACACTGTAATATTTATCATATCTATTTTATCATAATTCTATTTTATTTATTTATTAATCGGACCATCCGAAGCTGTGTGCACTACTTGCTGGTCGAAACTGTCAGACCTTTTAATCTGTGTTTTAATATGTCTGTTTTCAAAGCACTCGCTGGAGCAGTGACTATAAATCTCGTTGTATTCTGTACAACGAGAATTTGAATTTGAAAAAGGGAAGTTACTAATTAAATGGTTGATGTAGATTAAGGCACTCTGCCCCTCCATGTGAGGTCGGCCCAGACCCTGGGGGTTTTTTAATCTACTCTCAAAACACACTTCTTCTCCCTGGCCTTCTAGTCAGAGCGGAGCACGACTCCTGACTCTTCCCCGTGTTTTTTATATATCTTTTATTGTGATTGTAGGAATGTGTTTTTATTACATGTACAGCACTTTGGCTCGCCCAAAGATCGCTTTTAAATGTGTTTTATAAATAACACTTGATTTGATTTGAAGGCAGTGATACTCTAATCTAACAACATGCAGAGGATCCTCGTGGACAGGTGTTAGAGCACATCATATTACTCACTGACTCTTTGGGGTGCCTCAGGAAAAGCCATGAATATTTCCTGAAGTTAATGGAGGTGCCTGCATTAATATTCACTGAGGGTGCTGTGATTTACACCGGGAAAGACCATGGTGACATTCATCCGGGGGTGCTCAGCGTCCCCCTGGTAGACAAGCTTTAGCCTCATCCCAGCGCCTCGGACAGTTCAAAGTGCACGATCAGGCCAGAGCCAAACTGCATATGAATAAAGTGCTGCACAGAGTCAGCATGCATTAAGTAGCTCTCTCCCACCTGCTGCTACACACCTCATGAATAAACCCTCACTATGCATATAGCCCACTGACACAGGAGGGAGATTTGAATATTGGGCAGCAAACCAAATGTGGAGATTTCCAGAGGCTCACGAGGGACCCTGCATCAATATTCATGAAGGATTCCTGGGCTTCCCTACTGTACGGCAGAGCCTGGGTTAGTAGTCATAAGGTTAGTGATCTGTTGGGTGTGCAGAGAGTCACAGGGAAGTCCTTGTTATTGAGCAATGGCAGAGAGAGAGAGAGAGAGAGAGACGCTTCAGCACCACGGACAGCTCTGTGGGCTTCAATGTGTTAAAGGGGCCTACATTTGATCAGTATGTAGTGTCTCTACTGGGACATGTCTCCATGCTTTAATGTTCAAAAAGCTCTTTATTGTTCTCATACTGCCTCTTTTCACCCCCTGTCTGAAACCAGAGCCCAGTCTGCTCTGATTGGTCAGCTGGCCGGCTCTGTTGGGATTGGTCAACCTGCTTAGGGACATCCCGCCCCTTAGCCTATCACATAGAATGTGTTGGAGCGCAAGCCAATAGAAGTGCAAGTGTTACATAGTGGTGTCATTATGTTACAGAAGTAAACAAAGGGGTCCAATGGAGGCGTTTCATGCAGGGAAGAGAATGGATTTGATCCTTTGCAGACCATTTACATGCACTAAAACCTATATAACACACTACAGGAAAGGGAAAACCCCAGGAAGCATAATAGGGCCCCTAACGGCCCGTCCACACGGCGGCGTGCGTTGAAGCTTTAACGCTTCTTCCCATTCACTTTGAATGGGGTGACGTCACACTTTGCTGAACTTCGCGTTGCTCGCTTTGCGTGGCTCGCTTCAAAAGTTGAGCAATGTTCAACTTTTGAAGCTTCGACGGAAGCGTCAGCCAATCAAATCATATGCCAGTACAAGCTCTAGCCAATCAAACCGCGTGCTTGTGTGTCCGGGGCGGGAGATTCATGTGATTGGTTGTTGGTCGAGCTTCAGACACGCCCGCCGGCAAGCTTCAACGCACGCCACCGTGTGGACGCTGTGTAAGAGAGCTTACAGGTACTACAGGGCTGAAAGGAAAACAAATGAAAGAATGAATACAGACTGGATAACAACGTATGAGACATGTCCTTTCCAATCTAAAGGCAGAGGCAACAACTCCATTTACAGAACTAGCCAAATACATTTTTCTTTTAAATACTTCCCGAGCACCAAAAGCAGTCAAAGATGATGTCTAGGTGATTCCATTCAAGTCGATAGCTGCCTAAAACGGTCATAACATGGCTTTGAAGTGAAGCTATGGCGTGTATAATAATAAAGTGTTGAAACAAACAAAGGGAAATGATTTGCAGCGCCTGTGATAACTCCTGCTCTTTGTGGTGTTAACACGCAGAGACGTGTTGCTTCGGAGAGACGCTTTGAACTCTATTTCAATAAGGAGACGCAGCTCCAAGCAAAAGGAGAGGGGAGGGCAACACTTTCACTGAAGTGTGAGATGAAAACACTTTGGAGAGGAACTAGTTGCATGGTACTTGACGAGAATGGGCTAAAAGGATTCCGTTTTGTATTAAAGTCTTTTATCAAATTGAAGAAACTGATCTGTATGGCTTGAGGGCAAAGAAATACAAAGTTGATTCTGTGAGCAGGAAGTGGCTTTAATGTTTTATTAAAAGACAAAAAGCAACATGTCTGTAAATATAAGTCTTTAGAGGTGACGAATAAACCCACTCAAATATATTAGTTTTTTCGCCAGATGTAAAACAGTCCATCGAATTTGTACTTACTTGTGCTTGAGACAAAACTGAATAAAGCCCTTGGAGGTTCATTATCACATTTTTCCAAATTTTGACGTCCGTAACTGACAATTTAATTTCACAAAGTAGGTTGCCAACATATTTCTTTTTAAACATACTAAGATATGTGGTAAACAGCCAACAGGGGGGCGTGTGGCGCAGTGGGTTGTGCGTAAGTGTTCGGATCAGGGGGTCACAGGTTCAAACCCCACTGCAGTCAGCATGTCGTTGTGTCCCTGAGACACTTCACCCCAAATTGCTCCTGGATTGCCCAAAGTATTGAGTATGTAAGTCTAACATAATGTAATGTATACGGGAAAATAGAAAGTAAGACAAAGTTGAACTAAAATATATACCGATGCAGTTACAATGATCACAGCAGGTCCCACACCAACACATGCTGTATGTAAACATCCTTTTAATGAGACCAACATGTTATAATTAACTCTAGTGAACTGAAATCTAACATATAAAACACACAGAAAGCGCCCAAACCAGACAACATAGAGGTAGCGAGCGACCTGATCGATAAAGCAAACCCCACCTTCATATTTTTTTACTCTAAATGGAACCAAAATGCTCATCATGCTTCGTTAAAGAAAATGCAAAGTGAGTGATACCTTAACCTGTCAGGAAAAGTATTTACAGATCTAAGTAAGAAGTCATTCTCTCGTAGACTTCTATACAATCAGACTCTTAAGTAAAACAAAGTAGAACTAAAATAAGTTTCAAACTGATGCAGATACAATGAGCACAGCAGGTCCCACACCAACACTTGTATACAATAAGACTTGTTTTAGCAACGCCCCCTGTGAGCCAAGAAATGTGGTAAATAGCTCAAAATGTACACTAATGGGAAAATAAAATGACACAACAATAGAAAGTAATACAAAGTAAAGCTAAATTAAGTTTCCTACTGATGCAGATACAATGATCCCACACCACAACATGCGTAAACATCCCAAGACAGAATGTGAATGCAGCTCTATTGGGAACAAAACAAACAAAAAGCAGTTCAAGTGCAGAAGCAGCAACAGGGCCGATGTTCTGGCACGTTGCAGAACTCAGATAGCTTTATCAGTGCGTTCACAGAGCAGAGTGCAGAACGCACGCCAACAATATCAAGTCAGCTAGCAAGTGGGCCAACTGGACATGAACAAAGCCAGAGGAGCAGAGACAGAACAATGCAGAGGGAGCCAATCAGGCAGACAGGCTTTCTGTGTAACTTTAACATGTGACTGTCAAGTATCACAGATCAAAAAACAACAGTTAGAAACTATTGATCAAAAACCTGAGCACAGCTGACCGCCCTCAGGTGGTTCAGTTAGTTATTCTGCTTAACACACACACACACACACACACACACACACACACACACACACACACACACACACACACACACACACACACACACACACACACACACACACACACACACACACACACACACAAACACACACACAACCTCTTTGTCTCTCTCTACTCTCTCACACACACACACTCAGGCTCTCTCTTTCTCACACACACTCAGGCTCTCTCTTTCTCACACACACTCAGGCTCTCTCTCTCACACACACTCATGCTCTCTCTCACACACACTCATGCTCTCTCT
>NW_011368150.1:0-2664 GCF_000735185.1 Notothenia coriiceps | reverse complement strand
CACACACACACACACACACACACACACACACACACACACACACACACACACACACACACACACACACACACACACACACACACACACACACTGTACATGCCAACCACTCGTCCTATCCCTTCACATGCACACATTCATATGTAAACACCCAGAGACAGGCTGTTCCCCTCTGAGTGAGTGCAGCAGAGCGAAAGCTGCTTAATAACTGGCAATGATGGGCTGCTCGGTCCCAGTCGGAGACCTGGAGCTGCCCGGGATGTCAGCTCCACTCACATCAATTACCTCTGACTGCCAGCCTGCCCGCACCACAGCTCTGACTGACAACTAGATAGCACTCACACTACTGTGGGCGACGGTGACTTTGGGTTTAGGTCTGCAGCCGTCACAATGTCAAACACCTGCTCCCACAAGTGTCAAGGAGCCTCTCAGCTTCAGAGGAGACTCTCCAGTGTCTGTTTACTGAGGATGAGGAAGGGGGAGGCTATGAGGTCACAGAGGGAGGTGGTGGTTTATCCAAAGAAGATATGTGAGCAGAGATGCAACGGGTTGTACGTTTGGCATCAGTCAACATCCAAATACTGGATTCTCCTTCAGCCACAACATTAGGTGAGTATTCAACCAATTGAGTTCAGCCCATATGTTGGATTGCTTTGACGTCACCCATTGGTTGGTGGACTAAAGTTTTAAAGCCCTCACGTTTAGGATGTTGTCCGTCTCCATCTTGGTTTTTGACAGTTGCCATTTTTGTTTCTTAGAACCAGAATATAATGACAAGAGGAAGAAAAAAAAGTGGGGCAAAGTACAACGTCAAAAATGCTAGAAAGACATTTGTATGAGACCAACATGTTATAAGTAACTTTCATTGATTTGATATACACTTTGAAAGGGTTAAAGTTGGAAGACGAACACACGTAGAACACCTGAACACAACCTTCTCAATGATTTGACTCTATACGTGAGAGGGGAGGGTATGAGGTTACAAAGGGAGGTGGTGGTTTATCCAAAAAAGATATGTGAGGAGAGAAGAGATCCAACGGGTTGTACGTTTGGCATCAGTCAACATCAAGCAGCTTCTTTAAAAAACACAGGATTTTCCTTCAGCCAGTCTGGAGATTCTCAAATAAATATCTGCCTCAACATTAGGTGAGTATTCCACCAATTTAGTTGAGCCCATATGTGCAAATAATTGACCTTACAAAATATTTGGAGTCGCTTTGACATCACCCATTGGTTGGTGGACTACGGTTTTAAAGCCTTATGATTTTTCCTGTCTCCATCTTGGTTTTTGATGGTCGCCATTTTTGTTTCTTAGAACCAGAATATTATTAAGGAAAAAGAAAAGCAGGGCAAACTACAACGCCAAAAATGCTAGAAAATACATTTTTATGAGACCAAAATATTATAATTTAGTTTTGGGAATTTAAAACAGACAGTGAAAGGGTTAAAGTTCTAAAATGAACACACGTAGAACACCTGAACACAACCTTCTCAATGATCTTACTCTACACGTAAACCATAACTTACAAAATGTCTGTCATGCTGTAATGAAGAAGTAAGTAAGAGGGTGATTTTCTTATAGACTTCTATAAAACCGTACTTCTTTTTGCATCCTTAGGAACCACTCCCTGTTGTCCATTGCAGATGTAATGCTCTATCTTGGTGCAAAGCATCTCGTACATAAGTGTATTTCAGTCACGTTTCAGTCTCAATAGCATAAAAGCCTCCCGAGTGCATGCACCGAAACGCTTCACAATCCACAAACACACCCTAAAGAAATATGAGCTCT
This sequence comes from Notothenia coriiceps, assembly GCF_000735185.1. Classification (NCBI taxonomy): domain Eukaryota; kingdom Metazoa; phylum Chordata; class Actinopteri; order Perciformes; family Nototheniidae; genus Notothenia; species Notothenia coriiceps. The sequence continues at coordinate 878 of NW_011368150.1, read as the reverse complement.
GCCAACTACATGCAATCGTTCTAAAGTAATACCAAAGCATATAACTGCACATACTGTAGGGGAATGAGCTGGAGCCGGAGCCAAGAGCAGATCTTGGCAGCCAATCCATGAGCACCATGACTAATGCATCGCCCACTGGAAGATCTGTCAGACCGCAATAAACACCGTCACCACAAAACACCCCACCCTGCCCCCCCCCACCATGCTCATTCCGCTATGCTACACCTTCTGATTTGTAAATGCATTGCTCTTTCTCATGGGACCGAGGCTCCATTATATTCTGCCTCTGACTTTTTTCAGTGAAACACTTTTATTACTGGAGTATTTTCATGACGGTCTACAGGAAGAGTTTGATGAAGTAATATTTAAACTAATGAAATCATCAATATGTGGAAGCCTTATACAGTAGATGATGTAATCATTTGTTCAGATTGGTAACCCTTAGTACCATGTATATCTTTCTGTCAGTGCTCAGATCTTTTACTTGAGTCAAAATAGAAGTACTCAGACCTAGTACTTTAGTAAAAGTAGAAGTACTCAGATCTTGTACTTAAGTAAAAGTAGAAGTACTCAGATCTTGTACTTGAGTAAAAGTAGAAGTACTCAGACCTTGTACTTGAGTAAAAGTAGGAGTACTCAGATCTTGTACTTGAGTAAAAGTAGGAGTACTCAGATCTTGTACTTGAGTAAAAGTAGGAGTACTCAGATCTTGTACTTGAGTAAAAGTAGAAGTACTCAGATCTTGTACTTGAGTAAAAGTAGAAGTACTCAGATCTTGTACTTGAGTAAAAGTAGAAGTACTCAGATCTTGTACTTGAGTAAAAGTAGAAGTACTCAGATTTTGTACTTGATTAAAAGTAGAAGTACTCAGGTCTTGT
>NW_011368149.1:9570-17018 GCF_000735185.1 Notothenia coriiceps | reverse complement strand
GTGTGTGTGTGTGTGTGTGTGTGTGTGTGTGTGTGTGCGTGCGTGCGTGCGTGCGTGCGTGCGTGCGTGCGTGCGTGCGTGCGTGCGTGTGTGTGTGCTCCGGTCGAGCTCGGACCAGGCCTCGCCGTGCCCTGCCGTCCCGCAGACCCCACGCAGCAAGCCAGCTCACACTGTCCGCTCCAGCAGCGAAACCCCGCAATGTCCCGCCAACACGGCACCCAGACCCCACGCAGCATTCTCATCTGTTTGCCATTACTGGTGTCATTTTCTGGTTGCTAACAAACGCCATTGTAACACATAATCACTGATGTTCCGCTGTAACGGTGGTGGACTCATCAGAACAGAGTGGGCGAGCTAACCAATCAGAGCACAGTGGGCTCACAGGGAGGGGGGGCAGGAGCTCCAACAAGGCGTTTAGGACAAAGAGTGAATACTCATACTATACAGAGATGCTGTAAGAGAAAATAATGTGAGTTTGGAACATTAAACAATATAAATCTATTCTAATAGACCTGAATAATGGAATTATGATGAGTAGAAATGGACATGACATGGGACCTTTAAGAGAGCAAACCCCCTCATTGGTATGAATGATAAAGTATGTTTATTGTTGGGTTTGCACATATTATGGTAAAACAGCGATGTGGAAATACTGGCAGATTAGGGCCAGTATTTTCCCAGTCTTAACATTTGACTTTATATATGGGGCAGTACTCAAAGGACTGTGTTATAGGGCTGTCAATGCCAAAGGTATCACGATAGGACAAGACATAAGGAAGTACAAAGCTTCAAAACAGCAGCTGAGGCTGAAAAGCCTGTGTAAACCCTGTTTGGGTGGTTGATTTGTAGCCTTTTTTTCCATCTTGTTGAATAAGGAAGTAGAGGATTTTTGGTCAGGTATTTGAGATGTCCACAAAAAGAATCCTCTGAGTCAGCCATTGTTTGAAACGAGGAAGGGTGCCAAATACCTGTACTCGCTACATTCCTTAACTTTCTGGCTACTCTTCAAAAATATATTCCTTGCAACTGCTACTAGAAAGGTTTCGTCTTGTCTATGGAGCTCTAACAGAAGCTCAATATTTCATCTAAAGTATTTTTGGTAAATGCCTGTGCCCTCCTCTGGCACAGTACTTGTCATTAGACATTAATAGCAGTGTATGAGTTCATTATAGGCTTAATGACCATAATATAATAATCTTCTATGCAATTTGCACAATCTCTTAAACCTCAGGGCAGTGAGTACCTTCTGAAGGAACGGTGTGGGTAACTCCCACACTCATTACAGATCCATACTGCAATATATTTTTGACAGATTGTATGTAGCTTTCAAATGTAATTATAATGAACAGTGTAATCAATGTAAAACAAGAAGTGTATGTCAGACAGGAATACCTAGAGCCATTAACAAGTAGGAAATGATATGGTTTGATTATATCCATATCACTTTGCATAATGTCTGCTAAATAACTGAAATCCCCATCATATTACATACATACAGTTTGCAAACAGACTCCAAACTCACCTACAACACATTCCACAACTTCAAATGTATGCAGAATAAGATGACGTGCATTAAGACAAGAGGCATATGAAAATGCATAAATTAGATCTTCTGACATTATAAAATATGTATGGAAGATACTGTATATGCAATGTTCATGTCAGTGTTTGTTTGCCTGTGAATTTTGAAAAGGGGGAGATGAAGATACACATAAGTAAATCTCATTTAAATTCCTTCCACACGCTGTCACATATATTTTGCATGCAAACTATTACTTTATGGTAGATGTTACATAGGCAGAAAATATATAAAAAAAACACTTTAAGCTTTTTCTTTCCAACGTCAATTACACAACCATAAATAATGAAATAGTAATCCTTGTTTATGTAGTTTGTGGGAAAGAGACAAAGTTGGATTTAGATGCATTATGAATTATGGCTTAATGGGTTTTATGATTCACTCATTACTTTTATAATGTGTGTATTTATATATTTTACGTCATAGGGCATGTGCAACTTTTTATTTATTTCCAAAGTAACGCAAGCAAATTCATTGTATGTGAAAACCTATAGGTTTAGGGTTAGATCTGCAGCAGTTTGGTTCTTTGACTTGACATAGATGATACTTTTTGTATTCAATGTTACAACTAAACATTCATTTTTACACAAGTACGAAATTCTATTAAACCCTCAGCCAGGTCTTTGCATTATGTAGAATTTACAGCAAAACCCCCACTACTCCCGGGCACCGGACGACTGGCAGGCCTTTCTCTCTGCCACCTCTCCAGTAATCCATGTGTTCCAGTTTGTGCATGTGTTTAATGTAAATAACACCACAGTGAAACCCTGAATTTCCCCTCGGGATTAATAAAAGTCTGTATTTCTCTTTCTTTTCTTTCTTTTGAAACCTGGTCCTGTCTACTCAATCTATCAATCAATTTCAATATTTATTAATCCCAGGGGGAAATAAACTTTTGTGGCAGTTTGGTTGAAGTCAGTTTAATTGAATCCAATAAATACATAATCATGTAAACATAAATTGAAGTAAAAAAAAGTACTTGTTGTAGCCAGTTAGACACAGAGTCTTATGGTGCGTTCACACAGGATGTAATAGCTCCAGTTTCACCGCGGCTGTCAGCTGTGTTTTGCGTCATTCAAAAAACACGCGCTGGCGAGGGGGCGGGGCTTGTCTCCATGTAGATACTATCGTAGATACCAACTACAACAACATTAACATATTTTACCGTGATTTAATTGTTAATACATGTTTCAAAATCATGCCAAAATAACAACATACTGTGACTGGTTTGTAAATACCATGAATTAATGTGTGTGTACACGACAAGACGGAAGGCAAAACCATTTTAAATGTGTGTTTCCTGAATGGAGATCTGAGACCTGTAGCCTACTATGAAGCAGGATTTTCGCTGAGGGACTTCAGGGAAAACTTGGGGTTTCCGGTCCTACGACGCTGGTTCTCTTTTTAGCGGGCTAGATCTCCATGGTAACTTATGCTAAGGCACACAGGGGATAGGAGTCTCAGTGACGCCTGTGTAATTCCCTTGCACCGCCGTTCAGATTGGGGACCAACGACTAAACGGAGAGGTTCAAGCATTAGCACGGCAGGTCAACCCGGACCTGTATTGCGTACCGCCGCCTGGTCAGTGTCTAGGGCCGCAGGTTCGGAGACTTCCACACCTCCGACCCGACGCGAACCTCTGACCACAGCCGCTTGCGCCCCGCTATGAGGAGGACACACTACAAAAGGTTGCCGACAGCGCCGGTCAGCAAGGGCGAACGACCTCCGCGAGACCAAGCTCCGACACGGTGCCTGACCAGTGTGGGGGCCGCCCAATTGGAAGCCACGCGAACACGGCGCTTCAAAACCAGACCGTACCCGACTTTTTCTGCACAACCCGGAACCGAACCACTCACGACGAACACAAAACCCTCGCACAAAGACCCACGGACTCCCCCTCCCTTCCAAACTTGGTGCCAAATTGTAGCTGGACCAACCAAGGTAACGGGAGGGAGGGCAGTCCAAAAAGGATGGAGGGGAGTGGGGTACCATTGTCCTGCCTTGGCAACCGGCCCTACGAAGGGCGAGCAAGCTGCAGCTGGCGGTCTGCACGGGCCCCGGGAAAGTAAAGGGGTCTTGCACCACACAGCAAAAACCGTTGGGCGCTGTAAAAGGGAGTCTGGTTTCCCCCGAGGAGGTCAAGGTGAAGGCTTTGAACCTTTGCCGAGCACCGTCCGCCAAACCACCCATTCGGGAACTGTCCTGCGATGGCCGATCGGGTTGGGGAAAGTCCACTTAACCGAGACGCTCACGAAGGTTTGGGTGAAGGGTACCTTCGCCCCCGGGAAGTTCCGGCCTGAATGCTTGTCATTGACCAAGCTGTTCGACGGGACCCACTTACGACCGACTCCTGGCGTGGATTCCCTTTAGAATGTCACGAGAGGGGTCGCTCTACCCAGATGCCCGGTCGGCGACTTCTAAGGGTCCCCTAAAGGAAGGGCTTAGCGTAGGTTCGAGGGACCAAGGAACGGTGCCCGGGTCCGCCCAAAAGGAACGCTCTGCCGTCGCCCCTCGGAAAGCAAGGCCAAGGCTGGAGTTGTCCGTGCCACGGCGGGTCAGGGTTCAAGGCGCCTCGAATGCCCGAGCCCGACCGTGCAGGAAGAAGAAAGTTATGCCGTGTTGCGGTGGTTGTTCCTCCCCCGGGGGACCGTCGGGGAAATGCCTACCTGGGAAAGGCACAGAACCCTCCGTGCCAATGTTCTGGACCAACAAGCTGTTACCGGTACCGTCCCGACTGTGCAGAGCCTAACTGTCCCACTTCCGACAGTCAAAACCTGCCTGGCGGCCATCCACGGCCCATAATTGGCCTGTCCTGCGGGAGGCCGGAAATAGGACCAGTCCCCAAACACCTGACCACAAGGCTAAGGGAGGAGACTGCCGGGCCGTGTCCGGCCTCCAGGACACCGGCCAGGCCACGCCCGTCTTGAGGCACCCATCCCGTACACAAGGGAGGGGGGGGTATGCTAAAACAAATTTGGACACCCCGAACACAAACAACTATGGTATAACACTGAGGTATTAAGTGGGAACGAACAACCACAACGTTGTGCTTGTGGAAATTCACCCTTGGGACTATCGCAATCCGTAAGTCAGGACGATCCGGAAATAGTACTCTCGTCTCACATAATGGTAAGACCTAACAATTGGGATATTAATTTCCATTTTGAGGTAAGGCATTGGTGTGACGGAGGCAGGAAAAGGAGCGTGTTCCCGAGGTACCTAGGGCGGGTAACGCCAATTTTTTTGAACCAGGTGAACCTAATTTGCCTTACAGGCGTTTTAAAGGAAGGCATAGGAATAATACCGCCGACCCAATTCGGGATCCGGGATGTTCATCTAAAACTGGGGTTGTTTTTTATTGAGACCGCGGGGTGGACCCACAATTGTTCACACCTCCCTTTTGTCCACAATGGATCGGTCCACTGATTCCACTGAACCTCTTTAACGATTTACGGTCTTTTATCTCACCTCCGTCTGCACTGTTCAAAGGGAAACTACGAAGGCCTGACCAAAACCCGCGCAAAAAGATCTCTCCAAAGTTAAACAAGTTAAGTTCGCAAAGTTTAAACCACACTTCCACACTTAGAGTCGGAACCGGAGGTTGACTGCACTTAGTCCTTTAGGGTTTTGTAGTCGAGTAGTTAATCACAATCGTTGTGTTCTCGAGGATCGAGGAGTATAGACAAGTTCTTTGACCCTCTTTTCAATATTTTACAATGGTTTGGGTGTTGACCAGGACACCGTACCTGCTTATGGTCAGCGACTAAATAAAGACAGGACACACTTTCAAAACAACAACTCACACCTGACTCCCGTAACGGTTGGTCCAAACCGAATCACGGAACCTAGCTTAAGTCCTGGACACTGATGCTCCGACCCCAAAGTTGGTTTGGACCCTATAAAAAACTCAATCGGGCCAACCGGGATTAGGGTTGTATGCGCGAAGACCGAATTGACATGATAGCTGCCGCAATAGGGTCACTCTAGCGAGTCGGTCGGCAAGGATAGATCCAATCACCGACGCAAGTTGTAACTTTTCCACCATTATAAACCTTCCGTAAGCCTGGGTTAGTGTTTTGTCCTGTTTTCCCGCATGACTGTTCGGCGGTCGCGCAGTATGAAAGAGACTTACTTTTCAGTTGAATTATAATCTTATACCTCCTTCAATTTGAAATTTTTGGGTAGGGGTACTTGAAACCGTTCCACCTTATGTCGACACATTTTCTTTTCCAAACCTTACGCATGTAAATTGTACCGAAAACTAAGGTGACGGGCAAGATTTCTTGCTACCTTAGACTTTAATTTAATGTAAACTGAGATTACCCAAAGCAGTTGAATTACACAACCGAATTTTATTATGAAGACGTATCTCTCATACACTGTTGACCACTCACAACGTGCCGGTTATGCCGAGTCCGACCCTGAGTCCTATTCCTTTTATATACTATGTAATACTACACTATACGGGCGCCCTGACAATTGAACCGTCGAAACTTAGGCCCAATGAATACCCAACACCGTCATAAATTAATTCGGAAAGAATTGCGTTACAAATATTATTCAGTTCCTAACGAGACTTCTTAACCTCCACTTATTAATAATAATAGAATATGCAAAGGTTGTCAGGAGACTAAAAACCGGCCCTCGGGGCAGAAAAGGGGACCCGTTTGTCGTAAAAAAAGACATAAGAGGAAAGAGGGACATTATACTGAAACTAGTGTAATTTGAAGGGCGGTGTGACTCCGGAGACCTAAAGTCGTCCGGTCCACCGAAAGTGACTCACTAGGAGAAAAACCGGAACGTTGGAATGGGACCCCATATGAATGCTTAGATCAAATTTGGGCATAGGACCTATACAAAACCTCAAATAGGCCAACTGGAATAAGGGTTTTGTTTCGGCCGAGAGCCGAATTTCGAGACTGTCGCCGTCCGCAGTATGAAGGGACTTAACTTTTTCAGTTGATATATAATCTGTATACTTTCCTTCCAATTCTTGAAATTTTGGTAGGTACCTGTATTTGTGAAATTAGGTCCCAATTTTCGGTGTATCCGACCGTGGACGTTCTACTTAGTCGACAAAATTTATCTTTTTCCCACAAACTTACGCATGGTAATTTTTGTCCAAATCTTATAAGTGACGGGGCATGTTCCTTGTGCCTCACCCTAAGACTGAAATTATGTAACTGAGCCTCCACAAAGCAGTTGAATTACACAACGAATTTTATTAAAATAACGTATTGTCAATCCGATAAAAAACTGGTGACACTCACCAACCGTGCCGGGGTCACTATGCCCGAAGTCGACTGAAGTCTAAATTTCTTTCATAATACCTTTGTAATACCTACAATGTACCTAACACTACTACTTCTATTTACCCTGTGTAGCCATGCAGAGACGGGGTGAGTGGGTCCAACGGCCGCTGAACCAATCCGGTTTTGATACCATGAAACCTTAAGGCCAATGAATACAAACCGTCCATAATTAAATTCGGAAAGAATTTGTATATCCATATTATCAATATTATCAGTCCTAACCCGAGACTTCACCACTACAAGATTAAAGTAAAAGTGCAGTGGTTCAGCCACTAAACCCGGCCGCACAGGAAAGGACCGTTGCCGTCCAAATTTGACATAAGAGCGAAGGCCCCGTGGTTGACTCCGAGACCTAACCCAGTCGTCCGCACCACGAAAGCGACTCAACTAGAGAATAGGACCTTTGGGATAGGACGAAAGCCTCGTGTCTGATCCAAGGTCCCTATTCAGTGGTACCTCTAGAATCGGGCGATTTTTCACTTGGTCGAAGCAATCATGGCTTTAGGGTTTTTCAATTAGAACGAATTTGCCTTTAAAGAACGAAAGCAGTTCATATG
>NW_011368149.1:0-3269 GCF_000735185.1 Notothenia coriiceps | reverse complement strand
TGGACTGTAGCGATCATGATCACTCTTTTATAGCTTTAGAAGAAATGAACACTGCATGGTCTCTTAATGCACCTGAATGAATACACATACAGAGATATCCCACATTCAGCTAACAGATTTTTCTTATCAGAATATCCTTGTTATCAGAGGAAGAGGAAGAGGTGGGTTGATGGTTTCCTTTTGGAAGGAAAAGGGAAGAAGAAAAATAAGAAGAAGAGCAAATTAGATATAAGAAAAGAGAGGTAGCGGGGGATGGGATGGTTTGAGTCTTCCAACATTACGATTTGAAACAGAGGCACAGAGTGTGTGTGTGTGTGTGTGTGTGTGTGTGTGTGTGTGTGTGTGTGTGTGTGTGTGTGTGTGCGTGTGCGTGTAAGCAGTGTATTGATCACGGATCGAGTGGCTCCTAGTATGAACACCAGAGGAGGGAGTGAGAGCCCAGTGAATGTCACCATGCGCACTGACAGTGTGTGTGTGTGTGTGTGTGTGTTTGTGTGTGTGTGTGTGTGTGTGTGTGTACACAGGGGTAGGAGAGAGAGACTTCACAACCACCATACCAATCTATAGTAGAATATCTGCTGAGATTTAGCCGCATTAGAAATGCATTATTATCAGCATCTTTTCTAGTGTAAAATGGTGCAATTAAAGCCAACATCACAAGTTAGACTAAGGGGGAAGTTGTTTCATATTAGCACTCATTTACATGTGAGTACTAATTGGTCATATTTGAAGGACTATATATGGCAAATTTGATTCCTCTCTATCTCTTTTTATGAAGAGCTTAAAAAAGGCTGTATTTCTTACAAAAAGTTTAAAAACCAAAGTCCCCTAAGTTTTTCTTAAAGATCAGCTTTTTTACTCAACTGTGAAACTCCTGAACTCATCTTCCACACACACGTTCTTTCTATGCAGCAACATTTGACTATAACTGCATTCGATGCACGACCATGTGTTGTACAATGACAAATTATCCTTGTATCCTCGGAAACCTGAATACTGTTATGTCTGCATGCTAAATGAAGTATAATTCAACATTGAGACTGGAAGCAGAAGAATAAAGCAAGACTGACAAATCTGTCTAGCACCTCTAAAGCTCATTAGATTGTATTTAGTATGTTTAATCCATACACAAACCAAGATGTAAAAACATCAAGCTCTTTTAAGGATGCTAGTCTAATGCAAAAACAGAAGAGTGGTATCGACCTTATCATGTAATGCAGCACTCAAATCCAATCACTTAGAACTGTTATGTTTGATCTTGCATTGGCCAAAGTTGTGAATAGTTCTGTTTTTTGGTATACACCTCGGTTAATGTTCGAAGCAAATGGAGAAAACCCAGGTTTAGGATTTTCAATTGATCACATTTTATTTAAACAATTTATCAAGATTTTAGAAAATGCCATTGTCAATTCACAGGTTGCCAAACATTCTCTGTTTGGTTAGGGACCAGCAACTGTTGTGTTGAAGATGACACAGCAGTTTCAATCCGTGTCGCGATTGTGCAACGCTAACCTACATTGACGGGTTTGCCTCTATTCGTAGTAGAAAACAAAGTGTACCATTTACCAAAAGCAATTTGTATTAAGTCAAGGTGGTTAAACCATGCAGTGAAAAGCGGATAAGCCTTGTATATAGAATGGGACACACATGTATTCACGAAATATGTGTTACCACAGTTTTCCCCTACATTTTCGGGAGAGCTAACAACTTACACTCAAGTTAGCAATGAACAGGGTAGAGCAAATTATTCACTAATAGCTTCCCTAGCTTCTTTCTTTTTTCTCTGTACTTTTCAGCTGACATTTTGTCCTTTGCTCTGTATTCATATAATTTACGAAGAGTATTATTGAAGACGACAAAAATACTCACAGAGCAAACGAGCTTGGTAATTGCTTTGCTTGGTCGCTAACGGCTAACAGTTAATTTAAAAGATATGTACACAATCAACTCCTGCCGCTTCATAACTGTTAATGACGGCAAACAGCAGTTCACTTAATCTCAACTCTATTAAGGTCCACTGACTTCGTCTAGAGCTGATCACACTCATCAGCTGACAGAGTTTGCTCATAGAAATGTAGATTCACAAACTTATATTGAATGATTTTAATACTTCTTGGCTGAAATCTCAATGTGCTTGACAGCTCTTGCACAAGGGAGTAAGTGTATACTTGCTAAAGACATTTCAAATAAAATGAAAAAGAACAAAACACAGTTGAAAGAAATACCCTTTCATTTTCTCTGCAATAAGAGTCACTCCCTGTTGAAGAGCGACTTGGAAATTAACTAGCTTTATTTGTATTGTACTGGACAATGCATCTATGAAGCTGACAATTGAGTGGACCGACCAAGCAAGGAGGCAGAGGCAGAACGTCCAAAATACAACCCGGTTTGGGCATTTATGAACTCATGAACACATGACACACAGCCTCAATCCTGCTGAACATGTGCACACCGTCACCAACCACAGGGATCTCCCACACACTACCTGCCAAACAGCAAAACCCCAGAGCCTAAATGCCCAACCCAATCAACCCAACAGGACACAGGTGAGGGGGGAGGAGACAACACAGGGCACCAGGTGCACACAATCAATGGCAACAGACATGGGGAAAGGGGAACACATTTAAAAAATAAAATACAATAAACACTACATCAATCAATAGTATAAATTGTAAACAAATGTGCACATATGGAAGGCCCAAAGCCATCAGTCCACAGTGACAAAGTTACCTTCGTCACAGCATCCGCTTCTGAACTTCGTTGAGAGCAGCAGAATTTAGTTTAGTAAACATTGGTGGCGTGTGAAGCTAAGGAAGGCCTTGAACAACTACCTTACTGTACATGTTTTAAACACCAGAGGATGTTTTAATGTTTATAACATCAATCTTATGCACCTACATTGTTTATAGCAGATGCCAATTAATTTTAAAGCAAAAAACATGAACAAATAGCTTACAAGACTAAAGAAAACGATATCCAACGATGCCGTGCTAATATGCTAACACTACATAGAAGGCTAAGTCTATGCGCAACATAGTTAGCGTCTTAGTGCTACATTATTAAATGTTTTCTGATTTATACATGTATTTGTTGACGAGATACCATAGCCTCATACCGGAGGCTGATGTTTGGATTTGTCGAACATAACAATATGTTAGTAGTATATGCAGAGGCGCGGGAAGGTATTTTGAGTGGGGGTGCTGAGGTGCTAGACTCCAGTGAACACTATTACGGGCACTATAGAGCACGCACAAAAAAAATCCCCACAC
>NW_011368148.1:11907-14471 GCF_000735185.1 Notothenia coriiceps | reverse complement strand
CCCCATACACACTCAGCCCCCTCCCCTGCATCCATCAGCCACCCACACTCCGGGCTGTGTCCCTGTGTGCATGTATCTCCTGTCCCGTCTCGTCCCCTCCTGTCCCCTCTTCCTGTCCCCTCTCGTCCCCTCTTCCTGTCCCCTCTTCCAAAGTCCGATGCCAGCTTAACTTCTCACACAGAAATATACCATAAGCAACGTATCAATCCTTTCATGTGGTACCTGTTGCTACCCCACTGTCATAGTGCTGTAAATATCTGACCCTAGATACAATATTTGATTGGTTGTAAACATGAGGTGTAGCTGTGGACCTGCTCCATCGGCCCCTCACAGTAACGGTGTGGCTGGTTTAATAGGGGTCAGTGTGGGGGGGCTTACCTCTGAGGCACCTTGTCGTGAGCTGCTTTCTGAAGGCCACAGACACCCTTCCTACACATGGGGAAAAACACAAGAAAACAAGAGTAAGGCTGAGGTTTAATAATGTTACGCACCCGTCTGAAGCTTGTAAGCAAGAGAAGATTTATTTAGATATTTTTATATCTATGATATTTTCAAAAAAGACATTGCTGTAACTTTATTTTAATATTGAACAAGAAATACTCGACATACTTTAGAATGTTTTGATGTATTTAAAAACGTGTCACATTTACTGATAAAGCTTTAGAAATCAACAATAATTTCTGGACGGCTATTTGTTATGTCTGGGATGAATTCTGATGAAGACAAAAGGAACAAAAGGAAGTCTCCCATCGTAAACAGGCAAGATAAAAGCAACGCTCAAATAACTGCAGGTTCCCTTTCTCTACATTTGACTTGAGGATATTTTTTGGGGTGCCACAGTCAACGTGTATGTAGAACAACTGAAACATGAAAAGGAGGAGCAACACACTGTGAGGAGCAACACACTGTTCTGGTTCATGTGTCTGCTCTCTCTCTCTCTACAGGCTGCTTTCTGATGATGTATCCACTTCTGTGCACAGAGAGAGCAGAGATGAAACAGACAACATGAGATGTTATTACTGGAATATGAATAATCATTAATGGGACATGTAAGCATGCAAAAGCTTTTATCCGATTGTCAGATACTGATCTAGTGCTGAAAATATCCATGGACCTATAATTCTGCACTATGCCAATTTCTATGGGTTTCATTCTTGCGATGTGCGTAGATGCAGGTTTGTGTGTGTGTGTGTGTGTGTGTGTGTGTGTGTGTGTGTGTGTGTGTGTGTGTGTGTGTGTGTGTGTGTGTGTGTGTGTGTGTGTGTGTGTGTGTGTGTGTGTGTGTGTGTGTGTGTGTGTGTGTGCGCGCGCCAGAATGTCGGCGTGTCAGTATCGGGGCAGAACCTCCGCTGTCTATACGGCACTGTAGTGAATTAAACATCAAGGCCTGACAGAGTCTGGCTCCGAAGAAACCAATTCAGCGAGTTCCCTCACAGACAAGACTGAGACTAAAAGGGTCATTTAGCCCGGCGCAGATGTTGAACCATTAATTTGGGGAAAATATCGGACAAAGAGACGTTTTTAGCTTGCTTCAAGGTCCAATGCATTATGCACCCGTGGCAAGCTACAAGCGCCCTCTGCTGGACAGACCCGGAAGGTCATCAACTATGACTTGTCATATCTATTACACACTCCCCTTTAAAACAGATGTCGTCCCGACATTATAATCCACAATATTAGGCCTACATGTCAGCAACATCTATAAACATTTATTAAGCACATACTACTGCTCAGTTTGGCAAAAGTGTACACACTTAATTTACACATTTAAGCCCTTGGCTTAGTAGAAAGTCCATCATTGTGTGTGGTGTATATGGTTGTGTCTACCAAGCTTTCCTTCCTCAGTCCATAGGTGTCTGAAGTGTATATGTGTGTATGTGATCACTCTACACGCTTCTTCAAAAGTCCATGAGTATGTCTGGTGTGTGTGTGTCTGTGTGTGTGTGTGTGTGTGTGTGTGTGTGTGTGTGTGTGTGTGTGTGTGTGTGTGCGTGTGTGAGAGAGTGTATGTGAGAGTGTGTGTGTGAGTTGAGAGAGTGACAAGAGCTATATTCAGACAGAGCTCTGCTGCCTTGGCTACAATCTTTCACCGTTGCTGTTGTATGATTGGTGTTTAGCTACGGTATTTAGCGTCTACAGCACCTCCGCTTTTAGGGTTGACGTTGACCCAAAACGTCGCCCGGAGGTCCCCCGGTGTTGTTGCGGGAGCTGCTGCACTACATTAGCAAAACAAACGCTAATTTATTTTGCAAAAGGTGCAGCGGGCTTCAAACACGTTCCCTCCACTGGTTTCAACCAAGCACTAAATTCGATGTTTTCCAACCAAATACGGTTGAACTTACACTTCCCCATATTTATTTGTAAGTAGATTCGAAGAGACATGAGTTTCTGACTGCCACTAGCTGAAGCTTGGTTGCTAGGTTACTAGCTGGGTGTTCTCCGATAAGGGGCCGGGGGAAACAAAGTTATTGATTACTGGTTCCATGTTGATTTATTTCAATACAAATTGTTGGGGGGAACTGAAAGGTTCTTACCGTACTGGTTACTTTGCAGCCCGGACATTT
>NW_011368148.1:9964-10287 GCF_000735185.1 Notothenia coriiceps | reverse complement strand
AAAAATGCGGGGATTATGCGGCATTTAAAAAATCTGCGCCATGTTGCTGATTATGCGGTAAATTCTGCGATCGCAGAATCGCGTTTTTCTTGAGGGTCTACCTTCTCCTCGCACTCAGGCTGTTTCTGTGCGCTCGTGAAATGTCTGCTCTCAGATTTCTTCCGTGCACGCTCAGAACTTTTGTGCAACAACCCTGTCAAAATCCCTCAACCAATAGGAGGCCTGGTGTCCTTGCGGGTGCGTTCGCTTTACTTATGGTATTATATACTACCGCCCTCCACGGCTTTATGTAGGCTACTTCACTTGTTTAATTTACAACTTTT
>NW_011368148.1:0-9922 GCF_000735185.1 Notothenia coriiceps | reverse complement strand
GGGATTGACCACTTTGATCTCATGATGAACACTTGATCTCATGATGTCATATGCGACTACTCTAGAACTGAGGGTCTGAGTTTCCTCCCGGCTCTGACTTCGGCCTCCAGACGAACTCCAGGAACCTTAAAGATGGACGTAGCTGAAAATCAGAGAAGAAGAAGTTAGCGACGGCTTGTTAGCATGTAGCTCTGTTAGCATGTATTTATGTTATCATGTAGCTCTGTAAGCATGTATCTCTGTAAGCATGTAGCTCTGTTAGCATGTATTTATGTTATCATGTAGCTCTTCTAGCATGTAGCTCTGTAAGCATGTAGCTCTGTTAGCATGTAGCTCTGTAAGCATGTAGCTCTGTTAGCATGTAGCTCTGTAAGCATGTAGCTCTGTTAGCATGTAGCTGTTAGCATGTAGCTATGTTAGCATGTAGCTCTGTTATCATGTAGCTCTGTTAGCATGTAGCTCCGTTAGCATTTAGCTCTGTTAGCATAGCTGGTGGAGGCTCTTACTGTCGCCCAGGTGCATGATGGGAGGTGGCAGCGTGTGGAAGTATTGATGCTTCAGAGCTTCCTGAGCAGATATCCTCTCTGAGGGGCGGAGCTTCAGCATCTGAGACAGGAGATCCTCCGTCTTCCCAGGGAGCTGCTGGAGCCTGGAGGAGAGCTAACATGCTAACTGCTAACATGCTAACACACAGGGTATCAGACTGCAGCCTGGGGAGTGCTAACACGCTAACTGCTAACATGCGAACACACAGGGTATTAGACTGCAGCCTGGGAGAGAGCTAACACGCTAACTGCTAACATGCTAACACACAGGGGGTGTTTCTCAATCGCAAGTACGCTTGCTTGGTAGCACATGTCTTCCGAGCGTCTTGGTTCAGAAGCTAGGCAAGAATACTTCCTGGCATTTGGAAAAAAAAGAGTGGAACAGGCTAGCGAGTGTGCAGGTCATATGAGAGGCCCCGCCTTACATTTTACATTTTCCACAGATTTGGGGAAATTGGTCCGTGTGTATGGGGGTTATTTCCTGTCTTTATTCAAGAGCTTGGTCTTTACATTTGAGATGTTACTTTATGGATTTCACTTTCATAATATGTATTTATTTCCCTCAAAACCTGTCCTTGCACTCAAATAGTGCCTGCTTGCACTTAGATTTGTTCTGCTTCTGCTCAAACTGTACGCTTGCACTCAGATATATTGCTGCTTACAGGTTTCCTGTGTTCCAGCTTAAAACCTTCTCATCACACTCAGGCTGTTTCTGTGCGCTCGTGAAATGTCTGCTCTCAGATTTCTTCCGTGCACGCTCAGAACTTTTGTGCAACAACCCTGTCAAAATCCCTCAACCAATAGGAGGCCTGGTGTCCTTGCGGGTACGTTCGATTTACTTATTAGAGCGTCCCGTAAGGGCGGTTACTCTTTGGTTTATAAACTACCACCCTCCACAGCTTTATAACATAACATGTACTTCACTTTTTAATTTACAACTTTTTTTGGGGGGGGGGAAGCACAGTTAGTATACAGTATACCAGCACCTTACATAATAGCTACGCTCAGTGGCGGACTCGGACAAAAAATTAGCCCGGGAATAAAATAAAATAGTCCCTCTGTTGCCTTCTGCACAAAACATAGTGCGAGGTGGTTGCTATGCAACAACAATAACATCTAGCGAACATATTAGACAGACAGCATTGTCGTTGTTTTAGGTGCTTTTTTTTCTGGAGATAGGCACTTCTCAATCCACTCCTCCATAGAAAGGACACCCCGGAGGTCGAAGTTAACCTTAAATGTTTCCATCTTAAGCTTTATTAGTTAGTTAGTTAGTTTCGTAACGGACGTAATGTAACAGCTGTACGGTTGCAGCTTTTCTCAGACGCGGAGGGATACTGACTTGTGAAAAGTAACTACAATTATACCCGGAATATACGCTCATTATATCACTGCTAAGAAACATCAGATTGCTTGATTTGACTTTTCCGTTTTATAAATATNTAGGACTCAGTTCAGCACTAAACTGAGGGTTTATGCGCGCCTACGATTGTCTTCCCAGGTTATTGTCCATGTTTGGGTTATATCCCCTCTTCTTGTCTCCTCAGGGAGACAAGAAGAGGGGATATAACCCAAACATGGACAATAACCTGGGAAGACAATCGTAGGCGCGCATAAACCCTCAGTTTAGTGCTGAACTGAGTCCTAAAGCTAAGCTAAGTGCTAACATTTGTTAAAAGAATCCAGGGTTTCCCACACATAGACTATACTTGGGCTGGCCGCCCAGGTATATACATTTTTTTTTTCTTTTATTCGTCTGGCTGTCTACATGATGTGGCCTGCCGACATGGCCACTGTCATACAGATCATAAATCAAAGCCCTCTGTGTGTCCCCCTAGAGGTTTTGAGGTCCACCCCCACTTAAAATCACATTAATAGGTTCCTAAATACATTTACAATTTTTTTTAAATAGTAACCCATGTCCATATGTTTATTTGTGGGTAGTACCTGTTCGCTCTGCCATCGCGTGAAGGGTCTGCTAACAGGCGACCAACAGAAAGGTTAATTAATGTTGTTGCACGTCACCTCAACAAGTATATTTCAGATCTGTGGGAAACACTGGAATCTTCTCAAGTAAATCTCGTGTCAGTCCGAACACCTTGTGAGCATGTGTTAGCAGTGTATGTAGTAGTAATGTATGTAATGATCACCAGGAAAAGTGCTTTATAACTCAAACGTATTATTATTATTATTATTATTATTAATAATGTTTGTCTGCGTTCTCCTGAAACTGTTTGTGACTTAATCTGTATCTGTGGTCTGGAGATGATGAATAAATAAACGCAGATTAAACCGTAATAATTAATACGTTTTTAACATTTAAAGGGGACCAATCATGCAAAATGCACCCTTGTACGTCTTTTTTACATGAATATGTGTCCCCGGTGTTCCAGGGAACTCACCAAGTATCAGAAAACACAACCCTCTCTATTTTCCTCCTTAGCAAAATCTCGCAGCCTGCTCCTCTCATGCCTGCCTGCCGCTGCGCTCTGCCTCTATCCACACAACTTTCCCCCGCCTTTCAGAGACTTATTGCTGGGTCAAACTCTAAGTTACAAACTGTACACATTGCATTCTTGCTAATTAGCCAACATATGAACGGAATAAGTAGCAAGCATCATAACAAACAGAGTCAAATAAATAGGGACAACAGCTTACTAACCATTCAGAAACGTCCTGCTGCAACCGAGATGTTTGCACCTCCACCAAAACCTCCGCTGCTTCAGGGTCAGTTTCTGGATCAAATTGATAATATGCTTGAACACATGCATTGCTCTGAGATGACATGTTTATTCCACACTCGTAATCACAGCAACTATGGTAACGTGACTCTCGCCGGCTCATGCCCCCCCTGTTCTGCAGGTCAGCTGCTGCTCAGAATTCTCAAAGACAGGCTTGGAATAGAGCGAAAAAATTGCTCCTGTGGGGATTGCCCACAGTATTGAGTATGTGAGTCGCTTTGGATAAAAGCGACTAACAAGTGACATGTAATGTAATGTAATGTAATGTCCTTCACCAGTGAGGATGTGGCGCCCTCTGGTGGCGGAAACTGTCTACGTGGTATTAAGTCAATACAGAAACAACAGGGACGTTTCATTATATAAAACTATTAGGTGTTAAAGCCTGAAAACACCACTGCTGGGACACAATGATAATAATAATAATAAGTACATTTTTATCTCAGAACATCAACAATGACGTAATGACGTAAATCCAACGTCTTCTCTACGTGATGACGTCGGACGTGATGACGTTGTGTTGAGTGTTTCTGCATCTTCTGAAGGAAATGTGATTACATCTGTATTCCCTTTTTACTAAAGCAGACAGAAATAGTTCCCCCTCAAAGAAACTGCGGACTCCTCTGCAACCTTTACAAACAACAACAACAACAACAACAACAACATAGGAGCAGGTTAGTACATGTAGCTTTAGCATCCTGTTAGCATTAGAGGAACTGCGTTAAAAAATGGCACTGTTTTACATTTAACTGCTAAAATAAAAACGTACAAATGCACTTTAATATAATTAATGATTGTTTATGAATGAGTAAGGTATTCCGCTATATTCGGCTTTTAAAGAATCAACAAACTGTACTTAATAAATCAGTTAGATGAGGAAACGTAGCTTTAGCATCCTGTTAGCATCACAGGAACCCCGTTAAGAAATATAGATATACACTTTAATATAATTAATGACCGACTATGATTGAGTGATGTTTTGTGTTGAATTCGGCTTTTAAATAATCAACAAACTGTTTTTTAAAAAGCATAAATATGTACTTTATTAAAGGTTTTCTCTTCCAGTTAGCATCTTTAGCATCTTTAGTTTCATGTTTCAGTGAGAAAATAACATTAATACGAATGTTTAACTGAAGTTACTTTGAGTGTGTTTTCTATGTGTCTAACTCTGAATCACATTAAATATCACTCATTCATGTTTTATTAGACATTAAACTGTTGCACTTTGGTTTCATTTAATTATTATTATCATTATTATTATTAGTCAGGGTTAAATTATACAAGTGTAAAATAATTAAAAAAAACATGCTGAAATAAACAAGTAAATAATAACAATTATTAAAGGTGGGTAACTTCCTTCAGAGACACTTTTTATATTCCATGGAATGTGTTAAAGAGCAACTTGCAGGTTACAGACCCCAGCGAGCCTGCAAGTTGCTCTTTAACATCCCGATAGCAATGAATATCTGAAGTGCTTTGACAATAAATCCATAAAAACATGTCATCTGTGGCCGTAGTTCTGTAAAAAGCACGACCAATCATCTGAGCCGGCTAAAGTAACTGGATGGCCTACCTGCCTGTCGGCCTTCAACCTGTGCACAAACTTATCTCGTGCCCTTATTGGTCATGTGCGCGTTCATGTGTGTGAGAGGAGGGGCTCCGACTCCGTTCTTACCTACCCTAAATTTTAAGAGAAATAAACAAATTAAATAATAATTAGTTTATTTGTGATCAGGGGTAGACATTTAGGGTAAAATGCCACTGGCCCTCCTGGCATTGTATTATCACTGGCCCCACCATTAAATCGACTAATAATGAAGAAAATGAACACATTTGTTGCAATAGTAATTTATGCACTAACTACATACTACTTGTGCTACAACATTTGAATCATCAGTTCTTCCTCATTTTCCTCAATTGTTCATATTTGGTTTATTAAAATAATGATATTGTGGTCATTGTTAAAAAATGTCTGCTATTATTATGAGTATTATTATTAGTATAATGCGCTTTCTGCCTTCCTGTCAATAATAATAATAATAATACATTACATTTATAAAGCGCTTTTTCTGGTGCTCAAAGCGCTTACAAGCAAGTAAAACAAAATAACAACAAAAGTAGAAAGTGCTAAGCTAGGAGGAATATAGGTATAAGGTATAATTGAGGTATAAGTATAATTGAAGCCACAGCAACAACAAAGTATGCTCCCCCAGACATTGGGAAAGAGTTTTAAAGCTATTCGTCACAATATACTTAACGTGGGACTGAGGGGATACAATGCTGAAAGTGAAGACGAAGAACCTAACAGCACTAAATGCCCATCTGGCAATGTCCTCACACACACACATAATAGGAAAGAAGTGTGGAATGTTCTGGAAAGAAGCAGCAAGTAGTGTAGTAGCTAGTAGAGCCATGTTCCTCCAACGTGAGGGAGAGAGGCTGAGGTAAAGTTACATTCCAGGAACCAGGCTTCTGAAAAGCTCTTACACATGGTTTTCTTCTGGTCTGGTCCCTATAGCATTGGTTCCCCAACTCTGGTGAACCCTTAGAGCCAAGCAAAGCCTACTCATGACCCTGTAAAGAGTCCTGGTTCAGGTCTGTTAGCCCAGCTAGCACAGATCAAGTGGGAAGGTGTTACAGTTTTCAATGGAAACCCTGCTGCTGACCACTGAACTGAACTGAGACCGCCTGAACAGGTGTCCTCTTGCAGGTGGACTCTCCTGCGGAGGGTTTGAGGTGGGATAGCAAACAAACCAATCACAGGATTTTAGAATAGTAGATGTGATTTTATCATGATTTCAAATGTTAAACTATCTACAAATCCATCTTCTGATCATAAAATATGAAGAGGAGCTGGTTCTTTAGTTGATCTGTAAAATGCAATGTACACAAACTATTGATGCAAATCATTATACTGGCGCTGGTACTTTCCGTGGTATCTGGACCAAAGACTGGCGGAAAGACTGACATCCTGAGAGCCATTCTGCTCGCTACGTTGCTAAGCTTACTGTCTTCTTTGGGAGCTTGAGCCACAACCAGCCCAGGCCTGTTCGCTCACCACAGCCGCAACAGGGAGGGGACGGGGGGAGGATTTCATTCAGAGAACAGCATTCTGGGAAACCAAGTCAACCAGGCCCCTGTGTAAGCCTACCTTATACAGTAAATACCACAAACGCTGCCTTCTGCTGTTGTGAGAGCCACACAAACCAGACAGCGGCTTAAAGCTGCCGTCTGAAGTACAGCCGGGCTGTTTTTACAGTTCAAGCTAAAGAAAAGAAAAGCTACTAGCCTCTGCTCAGAAAATGAGGGAGGAAGGAAGCAAGAATGGGTGGAATGAACCTGAGGTGGCTCCAGAACACAGTGTACAGCTCTGACTCTCACACAGGCCACAGATCAGTGTGCCTGCAGTCTGCATTACCAGCACCAGCCTGATGTTATTACAACAGTAATCCAAATGTCTAAACAATATGAGCCCGGCGTCTGCACCACCCTTATTCCTTCAGCAGGATGAATCATTGCAGCCAGCTGTCCCATCGCTCTGCTGGGGAGAGGCCACTGAGTGTGTTTCATCATGTGAACGTGACCGTCCACACAGCACCATAACACCACTTTCAGATGTCTGTACAGACATAGGTTACAAGTTTGCATGAACTTTCTAAAAAGCAGTGTTGCCAGAAGATTTGGATTTTCTAGATTTGGGTTTTCTGCCCAAGTAAATTACTTTTTATCGATTGGATGGATGCATATTGTGCTACCCCAATAAAATTAGGCTAAATATCACTGAATTGGCTCTTTCCTCTCCTTAACGTAGCTAAATAATTCACTCTGTATTGGCTAACATGTGTCGTTCCCAATACTTCCTCTTAACTGTAGCCATGTTCACAGCTAGACAGATAATCTTCTCCCTTATGTAGCTATAGTGCAATAGTAAAAGTACAGAACCAACATAATAGTATTGTTGTTAGAGACTAGGCTGGGTATAATCTATTATATCAAAGTTACGTTGATATAATACTTACGTTTTGAGACCAGTAAGAAACAGTTTTTCATACCTTTGAGGAACGCTTATACTGTATGTATTTTTTGTCTATCAAGCATTTTGGTCAGTACTGAAATATTCTGAAGTTTGATACCTAGCCTTACCCAACCCAAACAGCAGGAGTGTGTACCAATGTCCACCGACAAAAGCCAAACATTCAAAGAGAGAGGACACAGCATATACAGTGCACACACAGTGACCCAATAATGGACATTTGACCTTTGTGTGTGTGAGTGAGAGGCCAATGTGAGGTCATACAGTTCAGTGGACCCCAGTGAAAAGAAGCTGTCAGACCCAGCAGTCACAGCACACACTGTCTGAGGACATACAGTTGCAAGAAAAAGTGAACCCTTTGGAACTACCTGGATTTCTGCATAAATTGTTCATAAAATGTGTTCTGATCTTCATCTAAGTCACAACAATAGACAAACACAGTCTGCTTAAGCTAAAACCATACAAAGAATATATGTTTTTATGTTTTTATTGAACACACCATGTAAACATTCACAGTGCAGCGTGGAAAAAGTATGTGAACCCTTGGATTTAATAACTGGTTGACCCTCCTTTGGCAGCAATAACCTCAACCAAACGTTTCCTATAGTTGCATATCAGACCTGCACAACGGTCAGGAGGAATTTTGGACCATTCCTCTTTACAAAACTGTTTCAGTTCAGCAATATTCTTGGGATGTCTGGTGTGAATCGCTCTCTTGAGGTCATGCCACAGCATCTCAATTGGGTTGAGGTCAGGACTCTGACTGGGCCACTCCAGAAGGCGTATTTTCTTCTGTTGAAGCCATTCTGTTGTTGATTTACTTCTGTGCTTTGGGTCGTTGTCCTGTTGCATCACCCATCTTCTGTTGAGCTTCAATTGGTGGACAGATGGCCTTAAGTTCTCCAGCAAAATTTCTTGATAAACTTGAGAATTCATTTTTCCGTCGATGATGGCAATCTGTCCAGGCCCTGAGGCAGCAAAGCAGACCCAAACCATGATCATGACCATGATCCACCATACTTCACAGTTTGGATGAGGTTTTGATGTTGGTGTGCTGTGCCTTTTTTTCTCCACACATAGCGTTGTGTATTCCTTCCAAACAACTCAACTTTGGTTTCATCTGTCCACAGAATATTTTGCCAGTAGTGCTGTGGAACATCCAGGTGCTCTTTTGCAAACTTCAAACGTGCAGCAATGTTTTTTCTGGACAGCAGTGGCTTCCTCCATTTTATGACCAACTTATGCAGAAATCCAGGTAATTCCAAAGGGTTCACATACTTTTTCTTGCAACTGTATACTATGTCAGGAATTGATCATAATAATACACGCCTGTCTGGTAGTTTTGCTTTTACTTTTCCAGGTATTGAGATATCATTTTGTTGCAGACATATTTCAGTGGAAGAACATTCAATCTGTATTTATTACAAATAAAGTATCACACTCTCCTAGTCTACTGTTCCTTGCTAGCTTAGCAACAGCATGTTTTAGTGCACAGTCCACATTACCTTGGACAGACTCACACAGCCAAGTCATTCCTACGGCGTAACAAGAAATAGTTAATGCTGGGAGAAACTCACTTCTGCGAATGATGAGGGAGTACAGGCTTTCTCTGCTTGGCCCTATAAAAAAAAATCAGGCTAATGACTATCCATAGAGACTACTTGACCTCAGCCAGGCCCTCTAACATTGTTATTGCTCAATATACTTAACATTTGAACTCAGATGACCTTAGACGGTTCTGTGAGAAAACCAGGCCTGTCTGGTTTAGTTTGCTCAAAGGAGCAAAGCATGTCCAAAACCACCACAATGTATTCCATGGTTCAGGTTTGAGAGTGGATGTATGCTGACAGTGGAGCGTGAGCGTGCAGGGAACGGCTCGCTAGATGCTTGCTGATTCAGAGTGGGAGAGCTGCTCCCACCAGCAGGGGAAATGCCTTTCATCTCAGACTAGAGACCCTGAGCTTCAGCTGTTAGGAATCCTATCTTGCAGCCAAGCAGCACACAGAGCTACAGCAGCAGCTTATGGAATTGCAGCAGCGACGGCCATAAGTAAAAACAGAGCCTGACAGGGAGCTGCTGTGGTACAGGACAGTAGGACACTGACAGGACACTGACATGACAGGGAGCATTTGCACGTCTCCCCACACTTAAATGTTAGGCAAAACATGAAGGCAGCACGGTATTTTTTTACCTAGCTAAACTGAGCTCCAGATACCCTCCAGTAGGTGACCCTCAACAGGCTCTAACCGTTTCCTGCTGCAATGCTCAGCGACCTCTCAGTCAGTAAAAATGTGCCTTCCCACAGTGACACCTGGCAATCACAACTGCACCTTACTTGGTAATGGAGCTCGTCCTACATGACTGGGTGAGGAAGTACTGCTCCTTAAGTAACAGTACACATGACAGTTATATCAGTAACGTGACAGAACAATGGCCTCTCTTTTATCTGCGCATCCTCCTGCGGCCCAGAGAGCTCCTGCACTGCCACACACACACACACACACACACACACACACACACACACACACACACACACAAACATACACTCACACACACACACACACACACACACACACACACACACACACACACACACACACACACAC
>NW_011368147.1:11084-14583 GCF_000735185.1 Notothenia coriiceps | reverse complement strand
GACGTTTCTTATCTGGCCAGACTGATACCATTAACCAGAAACACAATGTAAGCAAGCTTTGCTCCCATACTGATTTCATTTTCAGTCGGTAGTCAAACTTCTTTGTGCTCTGGTATGTGTGTCACCTGGCGTAACGTCCGTGCTGCAGCACAGCCTGGGGTTCCCTCTGGCTCCCTACAGCAGGGTGGGGTGTGGGAGGGGGAACCTGTTTGCCGCAGTAACCAATACAGCGATGGGGAAGAAATTCATTGCTGCCCAAACACTGACAGCGCTTTCACACACACACACACACACACACACACACACACACACACACACACACACACACACACACACACACACACACACACACACACACACACACACACACACACACACACACACACACACACACACACACACACACACACACACACACACACACACATAATGAGCAGCCATTCAGCGAGCAGGCAGTAGTTTGAACAGAGCACTTTCCAGCAAGGGCGATAGCAAGTTGATTCTCAGCAGACCGACACACACACTTGCGTGCGCGTGCACACACACACACACACACACACACACACACACACACACACACACACACACATCAAACAAACACACGTCTTCATGCACAGGCATGCAGGAGGAGAAGGAACAGAGTGCGGAGGTAAGGAACGACTTTAAGGCAGTTCACAGTTTTGTTTTTAAAGTGATACGTGGGTGAGATGATAAAACTCTAGCTGACTAGCTGTATGTGAGAGCTTGTGTGTTTCTGTGTTTGTGCGCATAGGCATATGTATACATTGTGCTTGCCAGCTCACCCTGCAGTCTGGGGCGGTAAAGAGCTGGAACTCTGTTGCAGAAAACTGCAGCAAAGTCTATTTTTCTTCCAGGCTCTTTAACCTCAGCAGCTATAGTTCCCTGCTCTCACTGACGCTTTAACCACAGTGAGCTGCAACTATACAGGCTAACAAACCTCACTCACTCATTTATTATGTGCATGTAATCCCAGTGTAAGGCTGTATGTCCATTTGGTGAGTTACTATCAGCAGGAGATTTTCATCTGCTGAACACACACAACAGGCAGTTTATACGGAAGGATGTGGTGCTGAAACATGTCATTTCTCAGTTTGTTGACAACTATTGCAGTTACAATTTTGTTAATCTTTTAATTGCTTTAATAATTTATGATGCAAAACCACCAAACAGGTTATGGTTGCATCTTTTTGATTATGAGCATTTGCTTTCTTACCTTCATTTTTACTTTTGTGAATCAAATACATGTATTGAGGATTGTTAGTGTGTTTTGAAGCATCACGTGCAATAGGCTCTTGTACATTAAAGATTAAATGTTCTCACTATTTCAGACTTTTTTTTTATAAATAGGTCATAATTATGTTATTGAAAGAATAATTTGTTATCTGTTAAAAAAATAAATGATGCGTCTCTAAAAGGATGTACTTTATGTGTCATTAACTGAAGTGACAGCACATTGTGTGTGTTTGTGTCCACCTTCCCAGAGACTGTCAAAGGAAAGTAGTATTTATTCTCTTAACAATAAATGAACTAAACGGTTCCTCAGTGACCGCGAGGAGGGCAGTCTAAGTTTTGTAAAAAGACAAACTGGTGCGGATCAAGAGTGTTGTTCTGATGAAGGTAAAAGAAGAGAGTTGATTAAAAACAGGACAGTAGGTAGGGCGGGCAGAGGGAACGAGGTAAGGATCAGTTATTGTGACAGCGTGAAATTCAAAGTAGTAGTTAATGTGGTATGTGGTGATAGGTAGACTGAAAAACTCCTCTACCAGTGGTGCATGGTGTGTGGATGAAGGAGTAGGTGTTGGACAGCAGCGGGGGGGGAGGTATTAGACGGTGGTTTCTTCCATAAGAACTGAGGGAATAAGCAGGGCCGGTCCTAAGCATTGGCGTTATAGATGCTCGCCTAGGGCGCCAGATCTGGGGAGGCGCTGCGCTGACAGCTCTGGGAGGGGAAAAAACATTTTTGACCGTTGGTGCTCATCCTAATTTTCGGCCTTGATGTAACAACATTCATAATTAAGTAAAGGTAACACCCTTTTCACCCCGGTTACACTTTTCATTTGCCCTGTTTGATGGCCGCTGTAAGTGATGAAAGCGGGGGATGTTGGCTTATCTGGCACCCGCAGCTCACATCCAAAGTGCGAGTGAGCACGGGAGCGAGGTACCTACCGGCGCTGTTGTTATTAATACCTGAGGCCTGTACTACGAAGCCGTATTTCCGCTTAGCGAGCTAACTTCAGGGAAAACTCTGGGTTTCCTATGAAGGTAGATATGGTGCATAATGCGAGAGCGTGTAAAACCTGATGTGAGCACTTGCAGAAAAAAAATCTGAGCTTGTGTGGATACATTTACACTTGTATAAAATATCCACGTACTGTATCTGTGAACCAAATTTGAAGCCACAGAAGAAAAAAAAAGTTTTGTAGCTTGTAGAAAAAAATTTTTTTTTAAAATATATTTTCCATTACAACTTGGTTATTACAACCTCTCAAATCAGTCATTACAACTTCACGATTCTGCTCTGTGGCAGTATAAATCGACGAATCTGCAGCCTTGACTTTTGCTACACTTCTTGCGATGAAGGTGTCGCTAAAGTAATTTTCACCTGTAGATGTGGGGGGAGGAACATGGGGAGGGAGTGGGGTTGGAGCGAAGGGGTGGAGCTATCAGAACGAGGAGGCGCAAGCTCGGGTCAGTCACAGCCATGTCAGGTCGAACCGGATGACTGCGGGGCATGTTGCCCCTTTCACACCAACGTGGTTCCAGGGCCGGTTCGGAGCTTGTGGCTGATAAGCACTGGTTTTTATCTGTTCACGCCGCAGAGGAGACGGCTATTTTCCACGAAAACCGGTTCTTACCAAGCTCTAAAAAATTGTCAGGCAAGAACCGCATACGTCACGCTTACGTCGGATGGATGCGAGATTAATCTGAACTAACAGTTTATGGAGAGTAGCCTACGGCAAATAAAAGTTGAAACAAGCAATAGCGCTGTGCAAAGTGACTAGAACGCATTTGTAAAATAAACACACTTTATAAAGTCAGGCAACACTAACCAGTAACCAGACTTCGTGTGATCCTGTTTATTTGACCATCCGTTCATTGATCATTGTGGTGGAGGCCAGAGGTCGCGTTAACCGAATGTATTCCGTCTATGACGGAATTCTTTTGACAATGACGGAAAAATCTGAAAGCAGTCCTTCATTTTGACGGATTAGAACAAACTCAGAACAGCGCCAAAGTTTCCCCGCAGCAGGGCTCCGGTGTTATGCCCTTAGGTCGTTTCCAGACCTAACTTTGGCATACAAATCATTGAAATGTCTGGGAGTCTATGCTTTACGCTGTGGCGCGCTCCCGCGAGGTGCATTGGGCTTGCATAACAGATGAGTAAAGTTGGAACGATATTGGCAGATTCGGATTTCACGGATCAATAAGTCATGAACAAAACGTTGTTCAGACACAAACTACGTCTCCTAAGTACCGT
>NW_011368147.1:0-1798 GCF_000735185.1 Notothenia coriiceps | reverse complement strand
GCAGCAGGAGGCGCAAACGCTTGCCTTGGGGAGGGAGAAAAAGAGCCACAGTGGAGAATAAACAGAAGGGCAACCATGGCAACCATGCGCGGGAAGTCTTCTTCGCTGATTTTGTGGCAGACTACAGCGCCACTTACAGGCCTGGCATATGTACTACAGCGTCTCCAGCGCTTTCGAGCGGCAATGGCCGGCCGTGGCCCAACCTCTCATTCCCCTGATAGGTGAAGAGTTGGCCATATAGGCGGAGGACCCCTTTTGTGACGTAGAAAATAATTCTAATCTGGAACAGTCTGTATCAGATCCGTCGCAGCCCCGTTTTTAGAGATTTGGGTATGGAGGAAAAGAGAGAGGGTTGTGTTTTCTGACACTTGGTGAGTTCCCTGGAACACCAGGGACACATATTCATGTATAAAAGACGTACAAAAGTGCATTTTACATGATAGGTCACCTTTAAAAATACAGGTCTGTGAAAAATACGGGGCCGTGTTCAGGCAAAGTGGTTTGGTAGGAGATGTAAATGCAAGTAATGCAAAAAGGGTCCTCGGCAGTAGGTCGACTAGTGTTTTTTTTCAACAATAGATTTTGAGATCATGTGTTTCTGATGGTGTCATTGCGTTCATTGGATTGGTACAAAGCCAGTTTAAGAATCTGCACCTCTAACTTTGGGGCTATGGTTCTCAGCAGGAAACTAGTGGACTGTCTGTCATTCCCCAAGTATGAAATGAGTCTTTACCTCAAGTGAAGGAGTTCAATTATCTCAGAGTCTTGTTCTCGAGTGAGGGGAGAGTGGAGCAAGGGATGGGAACTCTACCGTAACATTGTGATGTAGAGAGCACTGACCCAGAAGGCAAAGCTATCAATATACCGCTCCATCTTCGTTACTCTTCTCACCTATGGTCCTGAAGGGGTTTCCTCCGAAGGCTGGATGGCATCTCTCTTAGGGACAAAGTGAGAATTTCAGTAACTCGGGAGGGACTCGGAGTAGAGCCACTGCTCCTTTATGTAGAAAGTTGAGGTGGTTGAAGCAACGAATGTTTACGAATATTTCAAATAGTCCCAGAAATAAAACTGAAGCATATTCTACGGTTACTGAAAAAACATCCAGGCATTGTATGGGTTTAAGATCAATCATTTACCTAAAAAGAGCCTGAAACACTAAGGCTGAAAAAAAAGATGAAATGTTTATGTTCTACTGTAAAAGCAAAAAAACTGAGGGCAGGTGCTCCCTCTTTTTCCCATAGCTCAGCTCTCCCTCCTGCTGTCGGGAAGAATTAGGACTGCAGAAGAGAATGGTGGAAGAGATTCTTACTTTAGATAAATAAAGCCACAGAAAGAGGTCAGTGCGCACAACCGACAGGAGTTTCCACACTAAATCTGCACAGAGGCTCTGAATCTGCCCTCGGCCATGCCAACCTACATTTCCATCTCATCTTGATTCTGGTGTAGTGAACATCATAGAGCAGGGATCCTCTCAGTGGAGCATGACAGCACAACACGTGAGTGCTGACGCTCTGTACACAGCCGTCCAGCCCACAGCTACAGCATATCAGAGAGCTTCACAGTGTGCACTCTTATATGGTGTGCTTCATCAGGCCTAACCCAGGCTTTCATTGTTGTTGCTTTTATACACAAGCAATGTGACATGATAAATAAAACATGGTGACATTTTAAACAACAATGAAGAGTGACTTACGCTTGTGGATAAGTGGATGATTATAATTAGATGTCATGCATGTGTTCAACAAATACAAGAAGCTAAAAAATAAAACATTTCAAAACATAAAATATTTAACATAAA
>NW_011368146.1:0-1071 GCF_000735185.1 Notothenia coriiceps | reverse complement strand
ATGTGTTCTGTTGATAGGTTATAGACTTTCTACTGTTCTCAACAGTTTTTCACTGTCATTGGATAGTCCTAACACATGGGTCTGCAACCTTTTTGACCAAAAGAGCCATTTTGCTCCTTTTTCCAAAAAATGTTTTTGTCTGGAGCCGCAAAACACATTTCATAGCTTGATAGCTAATAAAGTTGTATTTACTGTTATATCAGACAAAAACTAGTTTTTTTGCATTTATTAGGCTATTTATTACGTTATATAAAACTGTTAACCTCTAATAAGAAACAAAGAACTCCTATAAGGAGAATTAAAAATAATACACAGGCCTACTTTAAAATAAATTAAACACAGCACTTGGGGAGTCCTCTGCACATTTGAAAGAAAAAAAAATATTATTAAAATGGGCCCACTTTTAAATAAATAAAAAATATAGCTTCACCCTAAAAAGAGTTAAAGGTAGAGTAGGTAAGAATGGAGAAACCAGCTCGAGTGCGCTAGAATTTGAAAATACACAACCGGAAAAAATATGCCTCTTCCTTCAGACTTTCTTACAGAGTCCCTCCTCCAACACACACGAATGTGCACATGACCAATGAGGGCACGAGATAAGTTTGTGCACAGATGGAAGGCTGACAGGCAGGTAGGCCATCCAGTTACTTTAGCCGGGCCGGCTCAGATGATTGGTCGTGCTTTTTACAGCGCCACGGCTTCCAGAGATTAATTTTTGTATGTATTTTTTGTCAAAGCATTTAATATATTCATTGCTATCGGGACGTTAAGAGCATTCCATTGAATATAACAAAAAGTGTTTTCTGAAATAAATTACATACCCCATTGAATTATGACTGAAGATTGTCAGCTGTCTTCCTCTCCTTGTTGTTCCTCGATACGTAAAGGCTGCAGCACCGTTGACAACTTCTCTCTACATATCAAACATACCGGTAAACCAGCATCGTTTGCTGTGAAAGCATATAACTCTGTCCACACAGAATTAAATCCTGTGTTCACCCCAGGAAAAGGCGCTGGCGCGGGACCGTAGCAGGATGTGACGCATATTTTAAGTTGGCCTAATTAAAACCG
>NW_011368145.1:0-6213 GCF_000735185.1 Notothenia coriiceps | reverse complement strand
CGACCAATCACAAACATGGAGAAGCGTACTGACAGCGCAGCGTCATACTTCCTGAATGAAAAGTGAACTTTAATATTAGTAAAATATGAAGAAGTTAAACTTTAAACATCCATGACTTAAACAATTTATCCAGGATAAAAGCCACATAGCTGCACAGGTCTGCAAGGTGATCTGGTAAAAGAAAACGTGTTTGAATGCGTACATTAACAGGTTTATGATATCACTGCCCCGTCTAAGACACGATCTGACTTTAATTACATTTGACTCGAGTGTTTCTTCAACTTAATGTGTTGCTTAAAATAATACTTCTGCATACAGTATGTGACACTGTAAGTGTTGCACGGCCAGATATTGCTCAGCTGACTCAGATAAGGAAATATATGATACATTATGATGATGTGATATGCCGCGGACTGTACTGTACTTAATGTTACTCTGATCCAGTTACTTATGTTGTGGCAGATATGTAAGTAAGCTTTCTTAACGCTAATGTTCTAATAGTCAGATTGCTCTGAAGATGGGAGGTGATATTCTATTAATGTTCACGTTCACACAGTCGCTGATTTTTGCCGGCCGTCTTTCCTGCAACGGCAGCTTTTCTGTATTTCCTTTCTCCTGTAATATGACTTGATCGCTTTAAACTCCGCACACTGAGCTCTGATTGGTCAGCAGGCAGTGCTTTCACTGAGTTGAGCTCTTAGCCTGCAACCTAACTTGCTCCGGGGCAGGTTAGCCGCTCAGCATAAGTTACCATGGAGATCTAGCCTGCTAAAAAGTTAACCAGCTTCGTAGGACCGGAAATCCCAGAAGTTATCTTGCTAAACGAAAATCCTGCTTCGTAGTATACCCCCAGGTCTCTGAAGATTTGATGGGATTATGCCAGCAACAACCAGGCAGGGTGAAGTCTGAAATGCTCCTTGCATCACAGCAGCTCCATGTGGAACATCAAAAGACAAACATCAACACACAAGAGAAACAAACAACAAACATTTAACATCACAGCAGGATCAGTGAGAGACAAGCTGCTCAGAGAGCCTTCAGAAAAACTGAAAGATGCTCAGTGATTTGTTTAAACTTTCTTTTCCTTTGAGAATATGGTTTTTGTGTAGAGTAAAGTAAAAGATAATAAGCGTAGAAGTTATTCTTGCAACGGTACCAAACAAATCATTGTTTGATGCCGTTGCAAGGTTTATATTATTATTATTATTCCTATCAGAAGATGAGTAACCCAGCTTCTGTAAAGCCAGAATGAATGGGATCTATTGTTAGATGAATGATGGTTGTCTGTTCCTGCTTTTACAACAATTATGTAAATACTGTTTTAATGCAAACTCATTTATAAATTAGGGGCATCGCAGCGGGATAATTGAACACATACGAGCTGTACTTCAAGGCAAAATCACTCCTTGAAGTGGATTTAATTGCTGCAGAGTAATTTGATGCTAATTGAAAGTGATTTTCAGAGCAATATTTAGCCCAGGATCAGATGATCTGCAACGGGAGGACTCATTTAAACACTGAGCCACAACACAACATCTCATGTTTCTGATGATATGAAAATGCAAATT
The DNA here is from genome assembly GCF_000735185.1 of Notothenia coriiceps. Taxonomy (NCBI): domain Eukaryota; kingdom Metazoa; phylum Chordata; class Actinopteri; order Perciformes; family Nototheniidae; genus Notothenia; species Notothenia coriiceps. Next base: position 4,645 of record NW_011368145.1, on the reverse strand, counting down.
GCCGTTAATGGAGGAACAGAAATGGAAATGTCTCTGTGGAGGCTGCAGAGGAAGAGGAGGGTTATTGAACAAAGAAAGAAAATGACTCCCTGATTGTGTTGTGATAACACGCTGCTGATCAGAATCAGAATCTACTTTATTGGCAAGTACGTTTACATACAAGGAGTTCGCTTTGGTATCTGGTGCTGAGCACATAAACAACCCAAACAAATAAGTTGCAAAGTAGGTAGAAAGAAATATGGAATATATAAGGATAATAACAAATATCTATTTTTAAGAAACACTTGAGCATTAAAAAAGGATGCTAAAGACAAGTATTGATTGTGCAAATAACCTTAAAAGCTAAAGAACAAAAACTAAAACACTTAAAGGTGGGGTAGGTAAGTTTGAGAAACCGGCTCGAGATACACTTGTTGTTATATTCCATGGAATGCTCTTAACATCCCGATAGCAATGAATATCTGAAGAGCTTTGACAACAAATCCATAATAAATATCATCTCTGGAAGCCGTGGTACTGTAAAAAGCACGACCAATCATCTGAGCCGGCTAAAGTAACTGGATGGCCTACCTGCCTGTCAGCCTTCCATCTGTGCACAAACTGATCTCGTGCCCTCATTGGTCATGTGCACGTTCGTGTGTGTTGGAGGAGGGGCTCTGTAAGGAAGTGGCAGATTTTCTCCGGTTGTGTATTTTCAAATTCTAGCGCACTCGAGCTGGTTTCTCCAAAAGTACCTACCCCACCTTTAAAGGACAATGAGTATATATACGGCAAACTTCAGTGTGTTATAGTATATGGAGCTGCGGGTGAATGAGAAGCCTCATTGGTTTGATGTTTGGGTTCAACAGGAAGTCAGTAAATCAATCCGTCCCTCCGTCTATTATTCAACACCCGCAAAAATCCAGCAGGTCAGAAATCAGCCGGATAAAAAAGTCCCTTTGAAAAGCTCACAGCTGGCATGGACAATGATGAAGACACGCTGCTGATGATTAGCCGTTAACATTTAAATCAGTACAACATGCAGGATCTGCAAACTGATGCTTTTACAGCGAGAGTGTTGTTTGATCAGAAAACACAAAGAGAAACCACATTTCATTTGAGTTTTTATATCTGCGTTCTGTCTGAAGCTGCAGCACGTTACTCCTGACGAGTTCTGGAAACCAGCGCTGACTTTGTTGAAGTGAATTGATTTTACTGCACATTGGACCCATCTTTGCCTCAAGAGACAACATTATTACTTTGCTTTATTTAACACATAATGAAAAGTGATAATAGATGAGCTGTCACTGTGGAAACACGCCATCATTACTCCCAGCTGAGCTCCATCTTTATTCTGCGCTGTGTTTAAAATCCACTTCCTCCAAATCTGCACATTTTGACTGGACGGCAGGAACAGAAATAAACCCTCCTCACTGCTGCTGACAGGAAGTATAACCCGTGTTGTCAGAGGAATATTAAATATAAATGAGTTCGGTAACCTGCTCCTCTCCGCCGGGATCAGGTGCCGCTCAGATTGTTTCTTCTAACCAGCAGCAGAAATATGACTTTATTCAATAAAAGCACAGAGAGGATAACTTTACAATCTGTATTTCATCTGTTTTAAGGTCTGACCTCAGGCGGCTGGGCCTTTTAGTGCAGACTGGACGTGTTAGAGCGTCAAAGCCTCGAAGGCCATCTGAAATCAGGGTTACTTTGGACAAAAGGACATGCTGCACAGCTGAGGCTAATGGGAATGAATTCCTTTTTAAAGGTAAGTACAGGTTTGAGTGTGAAAACGACAACTATATATATTTTATTATCTGTTTTTAATGTGTTTTAAGGGTCTTTTAGCAGAAAAACAACTTGTAAATATTACAATTTTATGTATTGTTAATTATCACGTTTGAATATTTAAGACATTGTTTACATAAAAGTAATAAAATAAAAATGATTGTTGTTAACCTTAACCCTGGTATCAGAATCAACACATTATTTCAATAAATACATAACAATAATAATAATTTTTAAATTTTATTAAATTAACCTAAATAAGAATTTAGAATGAAATTATTTAAAAAGTAAATCAAAAAAATGTATTTTGCAAATCAGATTAAAAAAAATTGATAATAATATAAATAATACTAAAAATACAATTAAACAAATATTTATATAAAAAGTTAAAGTAAGAATGTGAAAAACCAAAACATTAACATAAGATAACACAACATAATACGTTAAAGTAAAAATGCACATTGTACTACAATATGTAATAAATATATATGAATATGAACTGCTGTTTCCACTGCAGTGCTGAAATACACACACACACACACACACACACACACACACACACACACACACACACACACACACACACACACACACACACACACACACACACACACACACACACTTCATTGATGATATGGTGCTATATGAAGAGGCATAATCTTAGATAATCTCCAACACACACACAAGCATTTGTTCGCTGAAATCAAAGGACATGTGACACACTTGAATATATCCGATGAATTAAAGATGATATGTGAAGTAGGTCTAACAGCTGATCTGACTCATAAACATCTATAGGAACATCTGAGCTGCTGTTCAGAGGAGGGTCACATGTTTAAACTAGAGAATATAATTCCTGAAGAAATTGCTAGTGGGAATGCTTTATGATGAAAAGCTGACGCTAAACTTCTATGCTGAAATGTAATGTGTAAGAAGAAAGTGAAGAATTGAGATTGAAATGATACATGAACACTGGGGGCTTGAATGTGTGATGAGAGAAGAAAAGAAATTAAAAAGGCTTGGGAAAGCAGCAGAATATTTGAACAGCAAACTTCTGAACTAACTTGATGGCGAATGATCTGTCGCCATGGCAACGGCATTTGATGACATCCCATAACACGCTTAGATGCGTTGATGGCTGCATTGTTACCAAACCTGTGAGGTTTTGGGCCGTTTGGAGCAGTTTCACTGAAGTTAGGAGAAAACCCCTCCATGTTTAATTATTTTTTGCTTAATTATTAGTCATTTATCAAGCTACGAGATGTTTTCCTACATTTGTCATGATAAATTATGTCTCAGGAATGTAGGGTTTGGGAATTATGGCAGTTTAAAAAATATATATGAATGCAAATTTCAAGCTGTCCTCCACTCTAGCTGTGACATCACACACTCTAGTTAATGTTAAAATGTGAAGAAAACCTCTAAAACAAAGTCTGAACAATGTTTAATATCTCTAAAAGTAAGAATCAGATTTAAAAGTTGTTTTAGACGAATTATGTCAGAAAGATGTGTAACATTTTAAAGTTGGAATGAGGTGTCTGAGTGAAAGTATGAATGAACAGTTAGCAGTTGAATCGCATGAAGATTTGTTGAAGTCTGAAGATTTCCTCCATTGACTTCAATGTTAAAGATTTGATGTATTATGGGATGTATCTCTGGAATTATGAAAGTTATGAATGAGAAAAGTAATAGCCATCGATTCCCGACCGAGCTGAACGTTTTGATGTTCGAACGGAGTTTCTGTGATGTTCAATGCGGGAGGAGAAGCGCGGCAAAATACCGGCGGAATAATAAAAAACTTTTCGTCCGTAGAAGAACAGTTAGTTATGCTTAGTATGCTGTTAACAGCATTCCCACTAAATTAAGATGTATGCGCCACATCTATACAATGAGCACATTGCTCCTAAATAGTTTTTTGGCACTGACACCAATCAACAGTTGTGCGTCGACTCGGCAGGGATCAAGGCACGTATATGCCTCTCCCTGCTTCCACCGTCTACACACAACCAAATTACATACCATCAGTAAGGAAAAGGAGTAAGACCTAAGATGTATGAGTGAAAAGGCAAAACGTGTCTACGTCAATGCACTCTTATTGGATTATTTGATCAACTATAAGCTTTATCAAAAAGGAAGGTCTTAAGCATCCTCTTAACAACGGATAGGCTGTCTGCCGCCCGAACACAAACTGTAAGCTGATTCCGCAAAAGTGGAGCTTGATAAGAAAAGGCTCTGGCTCTCATTGTACTTTTAGAGACTTTAGGAACAACCAACAACCGTGCATTCTTTGAATGCAATGCCCTAGTTGGACGGTAGGGTATAATGAATTATTTAAAGGGGATCTATCATGCAAAATGCACTTTTGTACTTCTTTTATACATGAATATGTGTCCCCGGTGTTCCAAGGAACTCACCAAGTGTCAGAAAACACAACCCTCTTTATTTTCCTCCATACCCAAATCAAAAAAAAAAAAGGGCCAGCTCGGGATGCCCTGAGCGCGAGCCGAGGGCGTCCAAAAATATTAATAATTCGAAAGAAGATCGAGAGTTTTTATCGCTTGAAATGACGAAAAGGAAAAAAGGACAAGGACATCCCGCTGTTGAAGGGGCAAAGGAGTCTGGTGGGATTATTTTCGGAGTATTGAAGATTGTTTNGGCAGGTTAGCCGCACAGCATAAGTTACCATGGAGATCTAGCCTGCTAAAAAGAGAACCAGCTTCGTAGGACCGGAAACCCAGAGTTTTCCCTGAAGTTAGCCGGCTAAGCGAAAATCCTGCTTCGTAGTATACCCCCCAGGCAGTGGCGGCGCTTGGGGGTGGCTACTTGGGCTCAAGCCCCGGATCTTTTCTGAAAAGCCCCGGATGTTTCACTTAAA